>NW_027204229.1:0-36035 GCF_024711535.1 Dipodomys merriami
TAGAGAGAAGTGTCTCAAGGCTTTACCTTCCTGGACTAGATTTGAACTACAATGCTCAGTTCTGAGATTCCTGAGTAGCTAGGATTATAGGCATGAACCACCTGCATGTATCATAAAAGGAGATTTTTTTCATTTTTTTATTGTGAAAATACTGTACAGAGGGGTTACAATTAAAGGACAAGGGTCTCATATCTAAAATATACTTGGAACTCAAAAAATTAAATCCCCCAACAACAAATCCTCAAAGAAACAACTGCCCAATAAATAAGTGGGCTAAAGATTTAAAGAGAAACTTCTCTGAAGAAGAAAGAAGGATGGCCAATAGACACATGAAGAAATGCTCAACCTCCCTAACCATAAAAGAAATGCAAATCAAAGCAACATTAAGATACCACCTCACCCCAGTTAGAATGGCAAAAATCAAGAACTCTAATAACAACAGATGCTGGAAGGGATGTGGACAGAAGGGAACCTTACTTCCTTGTTGGTGGGAGTGTAAAATTGTTCAACCACTTTGGAAAGTAATATGGAGGTTCCTCAAAAGACTGCACATAGAGCTCCCCTATGACCCAGCAATCCCACTTTTGGGCATTTACCCAAATGTTTACAAACAAGACCACACTAAAGCTACCAGCACAACTATGTTTATTGCAGCATTATTTACTATAACTAAGATATGGAACCAACCCAGATCCCCTCAGTAGATGAATGGAACAAGAAAATGTGGTATATATGCACAATGGAATTCTATGCCTCTATCAGAAAGAATGACATTGCCCCATTTGTTAGGAAATAAAAGGAGATTTTTTAAAGCCTAATTGGTATGATACAAATGAAATTAAATCATTAAACTGAACCTCAAATGATAGAAAAGAAAAAGGATAAAAATAGCAAAATAAAAAAGTTTTATGTCACCTTCATATTGACAAGAAAACAAATCTAAAAAAAGCAAGAAAGAATGAGAGTAAATAATAAAAGATAGTAAAATTCATAGTAGATTATTAATTGAAATTTATTAATATTTATATAAAATATATTATCAAAATGTTCTGATTAAAGCATAGGAATTTTCAAAAGTGATCGAAGGAACAATATGCCAAAATCTATTATCTACAGGAAGGGCACTTTTCATATTAAGTTATCTGTAGGTTAACATTAATAGGACTGATAAGTATATACCATTTTAACACTAGTCTAAACAAACTTGAAGTATATGAGTTTTTAGACAAAGTCACCTTAACACAAGGAAAATTATTAGAATTAGAAAGGTACTATGATAAAGGATGTTTTATGTCTTCCAAAAAATAATCTTCCCTCTATAATTTCCAAATCATAATGCATTAAGACACATGAATCAAAATTTGATGAATTACAAAGAAGAGGACACTACCATTGCTCTCAATCAGAAATGGACAAATTGATAAATAAATCAGTAAGTAAGAACACAGTTAATTTAACTGTACTATTAATTGACTGGGTATAATCAAAATTGTAGAATAAATCAACAGTGGGAGAAAATAAATAGACTGTTAAGCTAATGAGGAACGTAGAACATATTGTACCATAGGCAAAAGGTCATCTGAACAAATTAAAATAATACCATGTATTCTCTCAGATCATAATAAAAGTAAACTAGAAACAGCAGCATAAAAATAGCTAAAAATTCTATAATTCTTAGAAATTAGACAAGTGTATGAAAATTGACATGCTTGCAAACATACCATGAGAACAGCACACTTTAAAGTTGTTTTAAAACTAGTATCTTATTCAACTTGTCTTGATCATATAAAGATGGCTAAACAAAATCCTTCAATTTTTCATTAATGTATCTATTGGCTAACATCAAAGGACTACATGACTAGAAAAAACTGAAAGATCTGAAAAAAATTAAGCATTCTCTTTCTGTATGTCCCTCCCTCCTTTCCTCCCTTCAGATAACTTTCCTCTATCTCAGCCTTTCTTTTCCTTCTACCATTTATTAATCAGTTTTTTTTCTTTTTTCCTTTTCTTTTTTTTATTAATGAAAGAGGAATCTGAATGATTCAAGGATTGCCTTTTGTGTTTTGTTTAATTTGGTGTTTTGGTATCAGAACAAATACATGAAATTCTTTTTTTTTTCAAAACAGGGGTTGTTTATGTCGATGGCTGTGTATATTCCTGAATTACAGTGCAGTTTTTCATTCTTAAAATTATTAGTGTTACAAATGGTTTAAATTTGTATGATTATTTTCTTAGAATTCCTTTCTTTCTCTACTTTTACCATGTATCCAAGAAGATAAGTCTTCAGAGAGTTTCTCGTTACCTTTACATATGACTATATTCTCTAAAGCTTGAGGATCAGAAAGGATCACAAATGATTAGCACTTGATTTCTGTTTTTATTGTGAATCAATCTACAAAATAAATTTTGAAAAAAGTGATCTTCAGTTTCTTGTAGAGATAGCCTAATTTTCTGAACCTCATGAATAGTTGTGATCCATATTACACATTTGAGTGTATTATATTCTTTGAAATATAATAAGACAATTTAAGTATATGTATATTTAAATATAATATATGAGCTGCTTAAGAAAACGTACACTGATTTCACTTTTGTTGATAAATAGGAAATGAGACAATTTATTATGTATTTTAGGCAGGTTAGTGAACTGTTGCTATAATTTAATTATTAAATTTTTGTTTGTAGCAAAATATGTGTTTGGAAAATATACTGGATTTAGTTATTCTCACCATAATGTAAATCAGACAAACTAAATCTGGTTCTGGTGACAAGACATTTAAGTAAAATATATTGTTACGCTTCCAATTCTGTACACAAAATTTATGTGGAAATTCTGCGTCTTGATATAACATTAAGAAATGATTTATTCAAGAGTTAATTTATTTGAAATTGTTCTACTGTAACACAAATGCAATAGGACTTTCCTTATTAGAAAAAAAAAGTCATCAGGGTACACATATAAAAAGGTCTCATATGAGGACAAATCAATAAGACAGCCATGAGCAGGCAAAGGAACAAAGCCTTCAGGGCCAATAAACCTGAAATCACCTTAAACATAGATTCTCAGACTCCATGGCTGTGGGAAAGTAAGTACATGCTGCTGTGTTCTTCCATCTGAAGCATTTAGTTGATGATAGAACTTTTAGGTAATACATACACAAAACTTAATCAGATGCTGGATGCCAGTGTTCATCGAATTCGGTCTTGCTACCAGAGCATTTGTTCAGCATTTACCATCTGTAAACAGCTCTACTTATCTGTACAAAAATCCATGTAAAGCAACAACCATCCTACCTACCACCTCTGAACTGATAGAAGGAAAGCAAATGTTTAAGCTACTCGAATTTTATTTTACTTCCTTGTATACATAAACTAGACTGTGAGTAAAAGCCAAGAGAAGATTAATGGTCTAGGATCCTGAAGTGAAATTTTGAACGTGAGCAGCCCAAAGATATCCTAATACTCTGCCAGCGGAAACAAGCTTGTGTCTAACATATGTTCCAAACTCATGAGCACAGAAGACGTTCATGTGAAGAAGAGTAAATTTTACAAAGTGTTCAGGAAATTAAGAGTTACCAAACAGTCCTTAATATACACCCTATGTACAATTACTTACAAAATATTTGGGTTTGGTAAAAGTTGAGTGAATGAATGAATAAATAAATAATGACAAGCATACAAGCATATACAAATACAAATAAATGTGATTTCTTTTTTGGGGGGAGGGGGGTCCGGTCGTGGGGCCTGAATTCTGGACCTGGACGCTGTCCCTCAACTCTTCAGCTCAAGACTAGCGCTCTACCACTTGAGCCACAGAGCCACTTCTGGCTTTTTTTCTTTTTGCTTATGTGCTGTTGGGGAATCGAATCCAGGGCCTCATGCGTGCAAGGGAACAGCGCTACACTGAGCCACCTTCCCAGCCCCTAAATGTGCTTTCTTATAGAGTTGATCTTCTTTCGCTTTCTGAAATAAGTCTGAGTTCTACAGAGTTAATGCCAACTTAGGTTCTCTTAGGGGATCTACTTCTTAATTAGGGTAGAAATACTTTAAGTCCCCTCATTGATATCAAGGGTTAAGTTTCATACTTTAATATTTCAATTTTACAATATTTTTGCTTCTGTTGATGAGATTATATTTGACATTGTATTTGAGATTGTGTTTGATTTCATCATCACTGAATATGTTGTTAATAAATATGCAACTGAAAAGTTGGAATAATTTCACTGTAAATGACAAGAAAGAGTTAGAAAACCCTCATTTGCAACAGCAACCAGGTATTTGTGGGTGCCAGTTTTCTTTTTGAAATGAACAAGGAGGTAAGGGAATGGTTATGCAATGTCTACTTGCTCTATGGTGATTATAGTCAAGTGTAGTTATTTTATATTCCTATTATACATGGAGAACGTAGTAAAAATAAGTTGGGATTATAATAACATATTTACAATTTTATGAAGAGGAGATTTTTAAAAATATTTTATTGCTATTATAAAGGTGATGTACAGATAATTATAGTTACTTAAGTCAGGTAAAGAGGACATTTCTTTTAGAACAATGTTCCTCCCTCAAAGAAACCAGTTTTTAAATTTTGAAACAACTTTTAGCCTGTTCAGTTATTAGGAAAAAAAATCTACCACTGAGAAACATTCAACTTGTTAATTTTAACCACAAATATTTTAACATGTGTGCCTTCAGGTATTGATTCATTTAAAATTATATTAAATTATATTAACTAATATTGTATGTGCTATTCAAAATATATGGTAGAAAATTTTGACAAAAATGGAGTAAGTTTGAGAACAAAAATAGAAAAGACACATTCTTAAGCTTATTCTGTCTCTCAAAAAAGGAAAAATACCCAAAATGTGCATCTAGTTCAAATATATTTCATCTGCTTAGAAAATGTGATGATTGAAATATTTAGAAAGAGGTAAGGTCAATATATATCTTGCTTTGATACCTTGTATCCTATCTAGTAATCACTCTATGAATTCAAAATGGCTCTTAAAAATTGAGAAATAGACTATTGTGTTTACTCAGTAATCAAACTGGTTTATCATTACAGGAAATGTAGTAAAGTGATCATTGACATTAATACTTTCCATATATTTTACTGCATTTGGCAATATCAACATTTTCCTGTTGCAAACTTAATTAGATGCTCTTATTGGAGTCAGACTAATTATAACATTTTTAAAGATGATGATACAAAATAAACTTCCAATGTTGGTTGTTGTTTTCCTGATTTCTCTGAAACATTTACACATCTTACACAGAATTAAGACACATGTCACTTCTTAACTTGTTGAGGTGAAATGGAGTTATTTAATGTAAATATTAGAAATTTAAGTTAATTCACATTTGCCATTATTTTGTATTGATCATAGAAAAAGAGCTTACCTTTGTGTTTCAATGTTTTAATAGACTCTTTTTTTGTTTTTAATATCTTTAGCAAATTTACAAGCATTGCTTTCAGAGGAAAATGAAGTTCTCTAATCTGAAGTCTTGACTTTTGATACGTATGATGAGGCTGCAGGCTCTTGTTAAGGCAAAGGTAAGGCACTAAAGTGAATATTGGCCATGGGCCATAAGTTTTGTGCTTCTTTGTTTTGATTTTTTTCTTGATGAATTCACCTTCTAGAAGAGGAGAATCAGGAATCAGTAGTAAACCAATAAATAACAGTAGTAAACATTAAAAACAATAAAACAATAGTAAACAATAAAACAGTAATAAACCAATACAAACAGAATAAAAATAGTAAATTTGGTAGTATTTTTGATGGGATTTCCAGATTATATGTCTCTAATGAAAAGAAACAAAATGAAATAAATCTGTAAGTTTTCTTTGATTTTTTTTGGGGGGAGGGGTATTTGTTTTGTTTTATTTTGTTTTTTTGGTCATGGTGTTTTAATTAGGTGTGTGGGCACTGTCCCTGTGCTTTTTTCTCAAGGCTACCACTCTACCACTTTTTTTTGGTGGCGGGGTCTGGTAGTGGGTCCTGAACTCTGGGCCTGGGCGCTGTTCCTCAGCTCTTCAGCTCAAAGCTAGCACTCTAACACTTGAGCCACACCACCACTTCTGCCTTTTTTCTTTTTGCTTATGTGGTGCTGAGGAATCGAACCCAGAGTCTCAGGCATGCAAAGCAAGCGCTCTACCACTGAGCCATCTTCCCAGCCCCTCTACCACTTTTTTTTTGATTAATTTTTATTTTATTGTAAAGATGGTGTACAGAGGGTTTACAGTTACTAGTAAGGTAATGAGTACATTTCTTGTCAAGCATTGTTTTCCCCTCCTTTCTTTATCTCCTACTATCCCTTTCTTCTCCCCTCCCTCACACTTTAAGTTGTAAAGTTTGTTTCCATCAGAGTGACTTGTGAGTCTCAGTGTTGCAATGGATCATCCTGTGTCCTTTTTTCAGCATTTTGTCATTCCCTTTCCTCTCCCCAAATTAGATAAATGTATATACAAGATTCAGAGTGGTAAAATCAAATACAGTGACAACAGGGGCTGTAGCATAGGGGCAAGTACAAACAAAAGAAACACAAAAAACACATAGTACATTAACAAGGTTGAGATGCCACCTCACCCCAGTTAGAATGGCTATAATCAAGAAATGTAATAACAATAGATGCCAAAGTGGATATGGACAAAAGAGAACCCTGCTGCACTCCCTAATGGGAATGTAAACTTGTTCAACCACTCTGGAAAGCAGTATGGAGGTTCCTCAAAGGACTAAACATCGACCTCCCCTATGACCTAGCAATCCCACTTCTGGGCATTTACCCAAATGATCATAAAGGCGACCATACTAAAACTACCAGCACTACTATGTTTATCACAGCATTATTTACCACAGCTAAGATATGGAACCAACCTAGATGCCCCTCAGTAGATAAAAGAAAGTGTGATACAGACAGACAGACAGACAGACAGACAGACACACACACACACACACACACACACACACAATGGAATTTTATGCTTTCATCATAAAGAAGTCATCACCCCATTTGTTAGGAAATGGAAGGACTTGGAAAAAATCATATTAAGTGAAGCAAGCCAGACCAAAGAAATATAGGTCCCATGTTTTCCTTTATTTGCAATAATTGGTATAAGTCTAGGATAATCTTATCAGTTGAACAGAAAAGCTCAAAAGCTATGTACATATGATCATATAAGATGATAAGCAAAATGAACTTCAAAATATGGACACAAGAGGCCACTCTACCACTTTGAACCACAGAAATATTTGAGTTTTTGATTAATTGGGGGTTTGAGTGTTATGGCCTTTCCTGCCTGGGCTGGCTTTGAACCACAATTTTCAGATCTGGCATACATGTGTGAGCCAACAGAACCTGGCTCCCATAGATTTTTAAAATCATAATTGCTTTGACTCTTCAGAGCCTTTTATACTTCCATATAAATCTTTTCACTGCTTTTTCTATTTTTGTTAAATAATATTGAGAGATTTTTATAAAGTGTGCACTTAATCTAGAGATTAATTTGAGGACAATAGCTATTATTACAATATTACCCTTCCAGTCTGTTAGGATGTGATATTTTTCCATATGCTAGTATTTTCAATTTCCTCTTTAATATCTTATGAATTTCCTCTGAGAAATCTTTCACAACATTAAATTTATTCATAAATATTCTATTTCTTGAGGTTATTGACAATAGAAATGTTACCCTGATACTTTTTCTGTCTCTTCATTGCTGGTATATTGAAAAACTATCTAATTGATTTTTTAACCTGCGACTTTGTCTGGATGGAATCTATTTTTTTTTTTTTGGTGGGGGGGGGGGTCCTGTCATGGGCCTGAAGTCTGGGCCTGGGCGCTGTCCCTCAGCTCTTCAGCTCAAGGCTACCTCTCTACCACTTGAGCCACAGCACCACTTCTGGCTTTCTTTCTTTTTGTTTATGTGATGCTGGGGAATCAAACCCAGGGCCACAGGCATGCAAGGCAAGCGCTCTACCACTGAGACACCTTCCCAGCCCCTCTATTTTTCTTTTGACTGCATCAGTTCATACCTCTACCAATAAAGACAACTTGACTTCTTCTTTTTGGAATTGTATATCCATTATTTAATTCTTTAATTGATCTGGGTAGTAATTCGGTAACTAAAGGGAAATGATATATTTCAAATTTGTGGCTAAGCATCGTAGCTCATGTTTAGCTATGTGGGAGACTGAGTCAAGCAGATCATATTTAGAGTCTATTGCCAAAATGATTTGCAAGCCCCCGTCTGAACTAATAAAATATTTTAAACACCAACAGAAGGTATGGTATTAGGGTTATGTAAATAGGAGAAATGTAGCCCAGGCCACTATAAAACCCTTAAAAAACAAACCAACTAATAAAAAATTAACACTAAAAACAAACAACAATGACCTCAGGTGTATTTCAAGAGCTAGAATGCCTGAAAAACAAGTCAAAGACCCTGAGTTTGAATACCAGTGGTAACAAAACCAAAAAAAAAGCAAATTTTAAATAATTATTAATAACAAAAATTAAGTGTTTATATTAAGGTGTTTAGATAAAATTATGTTTAGGAGAATCTATTCATAATCTACCAAAATATATGTCAAGAAACTTTTGCCTGGAATTAGAAATCCTTATAATAATGTGCAGAATTAGGCAGATGATTGAAAGTGTTATTTCTTTCATATATTTATCCTATTTGAATTAGCAAGTGCACAGGTACTAAAATACTAAACAGCACTTAATGGTTTCTATGGAAACATCAACCACAACACACCATGAAATCTTAAGATACCATGAATATAGGACAACAACGGCACAGGAATTTGCAGTAGTGTTTAGGTCATTCTTTTCTGCTCTGTCCTTCATGGTAAGTATCTATTTTTATTTGCTCACATCCATTTTACTCTATAGTTTTTTGGAAATACATTTTTTTCTTCTGTTAGTCTTACATGTAAATCATTATAAGATTCAATTCTTTAAATCCATCTTGCTTTCTTATTTTGGTACAGATTTTCACTAGTTGTCAAAATGCTATTTCAAAAAGTACAGAATAGGTCATGTTATTTCCCCCAGTTTTTTTCTTAGTAAATTCTTTTATCTTTAAATTGAAAGCTATTCATCAAAGTTAAAAGCTGGCATGAATTGCTTATATTATATTTTTCTTGTGTCATCTCATTAATGTATCATTTATCCATTTGTTCAGATTCCTAAAACTCCAGTTACCTGTCATGAACTAAAATAAAACTGGGGTACACTCTCAGGGAATACTGTTGCTTTGTTTTTATAAGACATAAATGAGAGAGTATACAATAAAAGTAAAAAGAAGATACTTCTGGAAAAAGAGAAATCTTTTAAAAGTAAGAAATGGAGTAGTTTGGTGGTAATGGGATTTGGGAATGAAGAACAGTGTGACAAACCTTTTCAACAAGGAAGGACATCTAAGTCATAAATTAAAATAGCCGACCATTGGAGATAAAATAATAGATATAAACTCCAGCAAAGAGAAGAGGCCACAACATTTTGAGACAGGATAAGCTGGATTTGCTCATCAGAAGGACATTTAAGAGAAGATTGCTGGGCAGAAGATGAAATGGAAAACAGATTGATTGTTCAAAAATTATTTCTATTAATATAAATCAACTCTTTCATATACTTCTATATAAACTGCTTTTTTGGAAAAGATATCACCAACTCAACCCCTTCTCTTCGTTGTATCTGAAGATGCAATGTGATATCATTTGTATCATAATACTTAGCACATTTATAGGAGGTGTGTGCTGTGTAAGAATATTTTGCTCAAAGAATTGTTTTGTGATACTTCTAGATAGGAATTTTGTGTTTTTTTAAAAAAAAATTTTCTTTATTGTAAAGATGTTGTACCGAAGGGTTAGGAATCTTTATTTCTGACTTCAATGAGAATGCCCTCTACTCTAAAACCATATCTTATTAAAGTATGCATTGTTTTTATTTATTTATTTATTTATTTATTTATTTATTATTGCCTGTCCTGGGGACTGAACTAAGGGTCTGGGTACTGTCCTTGTGCTTCTTTTGCTCAAAGCTAGTACTCTACCACTTGAGCCACAAAGCCACTTTTGGCTTTTTCTGCTAATGTGGTACTGAGGAATCAAACCCAGGGTTTCATGCATGCTAGCCAACCACTCTACCACTAGACAAAATTCCGAGTCCCATTATTTTATTTTTATGGGGAACCACTTTTTGTATACTCTGAAGATCATTAATAGTCAGCCAGAAACTTGATTGATATAATAGATAGTGATAAACATAAAAAGGGTAAGAGCTTAAAATAAGCCAATGTTATGATAGCTAAGAGTAGAAATAAAGCTTGGCTCGGCAATCAAGTACCACTAGACAAAATTCCCAGTCCTATTATTTTACTTTTATGGGGAACCACTTTTTGTATACTCTGAAGATCATTAATAGTCAGCCAGAAACTTGATTGATATAATAGATAGTGATAAACATAAAAAGGGTAAGAGCTTAAAATAAGCCAATGTTGTGATAGCTAAGAGTAGAAATAAAGCTTGGCTCGGCAATCAAAGCAAAGACCCCTCCTATTAACCTGCTGCGTTGGTCTTCACCAGTACTGTATGCGTGTCCTTGGACATCACATCATGCCTTGCTATTCCTGGAATATTGGCACATGACCAACAGGTTGATGGAACTCCACAGGTGAGTGTCCATGAGAAAAGGTAATGAACACACTGGGTGCTCATACAAGCTATGTGGAAACTCTGATTGGGCCTGGAACTAATATGACCTACATGGCCTTGGGAGTCACATAGTCTCTCCTAGAGAGTCCTTATTTATCCCTTGCACAAGGCATCCCAGGAGCTGTCCTCAACTGGGGCCTCGACCATCTAGAGGGAGATCTGCTTCTCTTTTTTGTTCAATAAATCTTTTGCCATTTTTCTCCTACCTCTGTGTCTCGGGACCCATTTTTCAACATTATAGAGACAAAGAAACTATTCCAGGCATCACAATTTCTCAATTGTAGCTATTTTGATTAAACGATTCATCAACCATAATTCTTTATTTTTTCAGTATTGTAATCTGGATATAAATTCCTTTTCCATAACATTTCTTTCTTCATACTTAAATAGCAACTTTTCCCACCACAATGCACTGACATGGAAATGATTTTATCATGTTGTACAGTTATTTTTCCTATTCATTGAATGCGAAGGGTATCAATGTCATACCATACAATCTTTCTAATTTCTATTCATTTGTTTAATTTTTTATGTATTTTAACTTTTTATGTATTTATAGGGATTTTTTTACAAATCTGTGCAATCACATTCAATTTTAATAATAGATTCCAATGGTTCTAATACACAGTGATCTTGCAAATAAACCCGTTGTATAGATGATGCATTTTGAGGTCTGTTTCCTAAAATGAAAAAAAGTAATTGCATAAAGCAGTGGAAGACAAGAGCTGAGATACATCTTCTAACATTGATGTCCCTACTCCCATTCCTTGTCTTGATGTCCAGGAACAAGACAAGTAGTTCAGACAAGTTTCTATTCCTTTAATGTTTGTATAAATTATGTGCTTTAGAAATATTATCCCATTTCATGCAGACCAGATATGATTCCTGCTTATGCTTGAATAAAATTTTGTTGTTCTTGCTATCACAGCATCATTCCCAACAGGCATCTCCCTGTGTCCTTCACCCTCTCTTGATTCTCCCTCTTCCTCATCAGTTACCTGAATACTGTCCTCAGCTCCTTGCAGCCTCTGCTCAGGTACTGAGGGGCCAGTGTAGCAGGCTGCATCCTTATCCCACAAGTAAACTGTTTTTCTTACCTGTTTGGAATTTGGTCATTCCCCAAACAAATGACAAAAATTGAATGGTAGCTAGTAATAACTGGTAAACACTATTCTTGGGATTATATTGATTATATTCAATAATAATAATTCCTTTATAGTCAACTTAAAAATGACATATGTCCAAATTTTGTTGCTAATTGTCAACAGCTAATTTGAAAGACTTGTTTTACTTTTTCAAAAATAAGAAACATAAATGGGGATAATAGAGAGAGTTTTTTCCTAAATTATATGTAGACTTGTCCCCTGGGTGGTTCTAATTTTCTAGACTGAATTGTTAATCTCTGATAAAAATCACCAGTATTTCTCTAGGAATAGTTATTTCTCTTTATTTAAGTTATACATCCTGGATATAAGATAGCATGAAAGATATTTGTCATACTTTAATTGAATTTAATATACAAATATGTTTTTATAAGTAGATGCCATTTCATCTGAATTTTCTCTTTCATGTTCATTGCTTTAAATCTATTTATACAGTCTCCAAGTTAACAACTGTACCAGACACAAACCAGGGAAGAAGTTATTCTGACAGCACCAAGCATTAGATCTGATTACAGTATTAATTTTTTCCTGCTATAGAAACTTTCTTTTATGACCAAAGACTACCGCATATAAATATTTACAGAGAGATTGTGTGCAGGAAATTTGTAAAGAAATTGAACTCAAAATCTTACACTATTTCAAAAACAAAACATTGACAACGCTGCCTGATTCAACTGAGCAAATCTGCATGATTTTTCACTGTTTTGACATAAACAGTTTTGAAGTATTAAGAATATCTTTGTCTTTCCAAATTAAATAAGTTTGATAGAAATAGTTGACATAATTTCCAAGTTATATATTACAAAATTCAAGACTACTATATTAAGCAGTTTTTCATTCGACATTTTGTTCCATTAATTGATTTTTTATTTACTCAAATGTTACCTGAGTCAAATGGATATATGATAAAATACACAGAAGCCACTTAAGAACAATATCAATAAGAATAAAACTAATTCCAGATACAGTGTTTCTACAAGAGAATGCTAGTCTTTCTTTACATGTTTTTCTATGTCTTTGATTATTGGTCAACTAATGTACAGTGCAATTATGATCATTACGAAACTCCTTGTAATTGCACAATTGCTTCTTGTTTTCACTACTCAAGATAAAGGTTCTATTGAAATTTTTATGCAATATATTCTGGATTATATTATCTAGCAGAGACATTTTTAAATATTCCTATATCCACATTAGTAGCTTATCCTAAAATCACATTAATTTGCCAAGAATCATTTTCTTATGACTTTGGAATTAATCATTCTTCCCTTTTGGAACTGAATTTAACATAGCCAAAACCACATGTGGGACTTTTTAGTATCATTCATTCTGCCTTCACAATGCATATCCAACCTTACTATATGCCTTAATATACAAGGAGAGTCAATTTTCTTTTTTCTGTATGTGAATATCTAGTTATCCCTGAAATACATGCTGAAGAGACTGTCCTCTTTCTATTGTGAGTTGTTAGCACCCTTCTTGAGAATCAATTGTCTGTGGCAATGGGTGTTTACCTCTAGGTTTTCTGCAGGTTATTTTTTATTTGTTTACATTTTGAATCATTGTTTTAAATAAATTCTGTAGCTATCAATTATATTGCAATATTATATAATATTGTTAAAAATGAACATCCTTGACTTATTTTTAATCTTGTCTGTATTGATTCCAGAATTTTTCTTATTAGGTTGATGTTGGCTATGGATTTGTGTATTTCATTATTTATTGTGCTGAGATACGACATAGATGTACTTAATTTCCTCAGCCCTTTTATTCATAAATTCATGTTGACATTTGTTCATTTTATTCCATCTGTTAAGATGAGCACATAACATTTATGTTTCATTTTATTATGTGATCACCTATATTTATTAATTGGTATATTATGAGCTATTCTCACATCCTTGGAGTGAAAGTTGATTCTGATATACAATCTTTTGGATTTTCTTTCACTCAATTTTCTAATCCTGTTTAAAAGATTCTTTTGAGACTGTTGATCAGGAATATTACTGTATAATTTTCTTTTCTGTTACTCTTTTTGTGTCTTTGTTAGATTTTTGATAACAGAATATTACTGGCTTAAGTAAGAGCTACAGAAAGAGCTCAAGAAATATATGTATATATATATACATATATACATATATATATATATATAATTTTTATTTAGGACAAGACTGACTGGAAGGTGGCTGAAGGGAGACCCTCGTGAGGAGCAGGCCTCCTGATTGTCTCATGCTTGTGGAGTAAGATACTGGAAGAGATTTGCACAAAGCCGAACCAGAGCGGCTGCCAGAGTTATTCACCTAGTTCTTGACAGGCTTCTTTGCTTTATCCGGGGAGTAGCTCTCCAGGAAATTACACAGGAGAGACTGAAGTCTGTGCTCTCAGAAGTTCCAAGGCCTGGTTCAGGGTCCTCTCCACTCCTTCCTCCCCATACAACACCCCCACCCCCAGCCCAGCCCCCAGTCCATTTTATCTTCCTTGGCTTCCAGGATTTGTTTAATCCCGCTCATCTTGTGAAAGCTTCTTCTGCACACCGTGGTAATGGCAGAGTTATTTTCATGAAGGCTCTGCCTCTTCAAGGAGACACTGGGCGCTCTCACACTACTGAGCCAGCTTGCAGTACAGAAGTAGCAGATGCTCTCCAGAACCACATAGGGTAGGGAGATCAAGGAGTAGGGACAGATAAACGGAGAGAGGAAGGTTGAAAATATCTGTGAAAACAATATTAAGAAACCTGATTGGATGAGTGGGATTGGCAGAGATGTGGAGGAGAGATGAAAGAAGTGACATTGATCAAGATGCGTTCTTCTCAAAAATCGACATTGTATTGAGACTCCTATGTACCACGACTTAACAGAAATCCAAAACCTACTGAATGTGAGGATTAAAAATTAAGTTTTTGCAATATTTTGTGGATACTAATAACATCAAAATAAAGAAGTCATTTAAAAACAACAAGAAATGGTTGTCCAGAGAGAATGAGGTACACAAAGTATCACAGGGACAAACTGATCCAGGTGGTAGATGGACATTTCCACCTCTGTTGAATAATTCTGAGGAATCTTGGAGGTTATACTTGCTACTTTGATTACTGCACTAGCATACTATGACTGCATACTGACAGGTGATAAACAAAGAATGCACAGAATACATAAGAAAATCACATGGAATTGTCAGAAATTGGAGAGATAATAGGAGCCAAATACTTGATCCAAGATAGCCTCAAACATCATGTCCTTTTTCCATTATTAGAAGAGTAATTTTCACAAGAAAATACTGCATGTCTATTCTTAAAATACAATTATTTTAGATAATACTTATAATCATCGTAAAACTTTATTAAACTTAATAACAAATATTTAACAATATTCATCACATTGTACTTAATAATCATTTTAAATATTATATACCTTTACCCATATAGTATATCTAAAGATACACATATATATTTAGTTGTGAGTTAAGTAGATCTCTCTGAGATTTACTCTAAAATTATTCCATTAGAACTTAAGCTATGACACTACGTTGGATGGCACTTCAAAGTTCTACACCTATTGCTAATCAGTGTTAACGACCGGACCTCCAAAAAAAAATCCAGGTGGCTCCACACCACAGGCTGACATTTAGTACTTTTGTATTTTTATGCTCACTGCTGTTTTAAAGAGGTGCAAGCACTACATAGAAATCGCTAAGCCAAACAATATCAAGTTCTTCAAAGAACAGATGTTCAGTATCCATGGTTCACCCAAGAGCAACAAGCACTTCATTTCCTGAGCGCACACACTGAGACAAAACTAGAGATGTCAAAGCTAGGTTTCTCTGCTAGCATTTTCTTTTTCAAAGGGTGGTAGAAATTTGCCATGTCCTTAAACAGAAAATTTGAACAATTCTTATTTATATTTGAGTAAAATAACCTATCATGGTTTGTATTATACCAAAGTAAATTTCATAAATGTCCTCATTCAGCCTCATTATAGGGCAAGTGTATTTTACATTTTCCCAATTCTAAATACTGAATAGCCAGAAAAGAATAACATAGATGGGGATGGGAAGGTGGCTCAGTGGTAAAGCACTTCCCTTGCATGCATGAGGCCCTGGGTTTGATTCCTCAGCACCACATAAGAAAAAAGAAAAAAGCCGGAAGTGGCGCTATGGCTCAAGTGGTAGAGCGCTAGCATTGAGCTGAGGAACAGAGCTCAGGTCCAGAATTCAGGCCTCACGACCAGGCCCCCCCCAAAAAATGCCATTTTGTCATTCCATGTCATTCTTGGTACTTTTGCCTGGAATTCAGGACCAATTTCTGACATTCAGGGTTTACTAAAAGAGGGGAAGACGTGATGGTGACTGACATCTCAACTTCTGTAGAACACTCGCTAAAACTTTCCTACTTTGGTCAGAATTATCATGTACTCTAGTGGCATCTTCCTGATATTACAAACAACCCCAAAATCCAAATACATTTTAGTGAACTATATATTTACTCTAATTAGATAACGTCTTCATTTACATGTCTGTACTTTTACCTAAGATTCCTTATTTCATCAGAAATTTGTGCCAAGCATGGTTACCTAAATGGAATGTTGTGCAAAGCAAAATCCAGTGTTTAGTCTTGTCTGGTTATGGTACAAGGCTGAAGAGGTCTTACACTGAAGTGTGTGCTGTCCCTAACAGACACTAACAGCAAAACGATTTTCATTTTCCATTATGGTTAGTGACGCAACTTGTCTATATTTTCAATTTCCAGAGATAGGACACTGGCATAAGACAGAAAAGCTCCATAATAGGCTAATTGCTTCTGACTGTGCAAAGTATCAGAAAAAGATAATGACTGTCTTCTCTAATTTCTCATCTCATGGGATGATCAGATAAATAGGAGTTAGTGAAGTCCATGCTGCAAAAATTTGTCTGAAGTCACTGTAGAGCTACAGAAGCCAAAATTCTAAACAGAGATAACAGACATGTTACATGTTTCATAAATGTCCATTACCTCTATTACACATGTTCTGTGTTCCATGTGTTCTATGAATTTCCAACTCCCAAGGTTTTCATATGAAATTCAAGGAAATGTGATGCAATCATAAGATTGTGATAATATGAATGAAATGTTTTTGAAGTATAGAGGATTCAGAATATAGAAAATTTCTACAAAGAGGGGGACAATACAGATAACAATCTAATGTGTAGCCTACAAAATTAAGAAGAGTGAATGAAGATGTGGGTGTGGGAGATATTGGTGAGAATGGTGACTGTGGTGCCATCTATCCATATACAATGTAATCATGAACATATGTAAATGGCAATTCCTTTGTGCAACCACTTAAAATAATAATTTTAAAAATTAAAAAAAAATTCCAGCCCTGTTTATGGGCATGTTGCCAACAATAACTGCATTTTCCCTCTGCCTGATCTGTCTCTTTTGATCTTCCTTAAATGCCTTATAGTACCTGAGCTCCGGCAACTGCTTTTTGTGCATTCTCATGCTTCTCAATCACTTCCAGCCTTGCATCTTTTCTTGCAATTTTTATATATGATTGCTTCTGCTTTGCTTAGGAGTGATTGAGTTAGAAAAGAGCTAAAATAATATTTTCATGTCAAAATAATTGCAACTTTCCAGGTATTATTATGAAATATATCAAAAGCATATATGGGTATGGATCCTGGAGGTTCTAGTATTTTAAGAAGATATTGTAATAAGAAAACTGGCATGTAACATGTAAGACATTCTGAATCCAATGAGTTACTTAAGAAGTAGAGAGTATTCATTATAAATGGCCAGATGGAAAATATTTCATGCTTTGGTGATCATATGATTTCTGTTATAACTGCCAGAGTTTACTCTTATACACATAAAATACCATAGATAATGCATTGTGAATATGAATGAACTCCAATACAATTTTATTTAAAATCATGGAACAGACTAAGTTTCACCTATAGTCTATAGTCTTCTGACTTTTGTTCTAATGCAAACATACTAACAACTAAAAATGATTATGTTGTTCATTGATATCTCTGATAAGTAATTTTAAATTATAAGTATTCCTAGAGAGGAAACTAAAGAGAGAAAAGAATCAGACATCTATTTTGCCAAACAATGAAGTAGTTACATCAATGTGTAATTTTTATTATATATTATTCTATTGTCTGTAATGGGACTTGAGCTCTTTTTGCTATCAGTTTGAGCCACAGCTTCACTAATAGTATTTTGAGTGGTTAATTGGAGATAATAATCTCATAGGAACTTTCCTGTCCAGGCTGGCATGAAACCGCAGTCATTAGATCTTTGCCTTCGAGGAGCTAGGATTACAGGCGTGAACCACCAGTGTCGGCTCAATGCCTTATTTTATGCTAGATGTATAGCTATGGCTATAATGATAAAATCTAATTTTGGAGATTTTAGGAGGAATTAGAGCATATAGATTATATTACAGAATTGTTTGAAGACATTCAATCTTAAGTAAGGCATTTGTATGTTCTGATTTGTATGTTATTATAGTTTGGCTTCTATACAGAGAAAATACATCAGAGAGAATTAGTAGCAACATGAGGACCAAAAAGCATAGATCTTTAGCACAATGAAGTCTTGGTGGCTTTAGTCACATTGGTTTTGTTAGTGATAGTGAAGAAGTGTAATGATAGTAACAAAGTACAGTGTAATTTTGGATACATCACTGGTAATGTAGTATAGTATAATGTTGGTGTTCTTATTGAATGGTGGTTGTCAATGTATTAAGGGAAAATGAAGAGATATAAACAACCATAATGTTGGCTTTCTCCACTTCTGTTTTATGTAATATAGACCCATAAACTGCCTAGTATGGCTAGAGGGATTTAACATTAAAATTAGAAAGGGGCCATGGCCAATTAAAATCTTAGTAGATATGCTGATGAATGACATTGTTTTTATGGCCTTTGACCTAACCTGCCCCCTTTCTCCCTCAGTGTGATATTCCCATTCATATCAAGGGACATTGTGTTCTTCAGTCACAATGAATCATGTATTCTCCATTGAGACTGAATTATTCTTTTTATGAACATAACAGTTTAAATGAGTAATTTATCTTTCTAAGGTATTGCAGTGACTCATGTTAAACTGTCTGATTAATATGTCTTTCAAAGTACGCTATAAATTTCTTCCAATTTTTGAAGCTTTCTCATCTTTCAATGAACAGTTGTCTTCTTATGAATTATCACATACAAGAATAATATCTTGTTCAATAACTTGCTTGATTGTTAATTGTATTATGAAAATAACAAAAACATGTTTTCAAAAATGAAGCAATAATACATTCATAGTATAATGAATAATATATAATGTCTAAAATTACACAAATAAATAGGAAAGTGCATACAGCTATATTGTTTCAAAAAAGAAGGTAGAAATTCAAGGAAATATTAACACACCATTTTCAGTATTGTAAAACCAAATAACTAAATTTAAAATGTTTACTTTGTACTTGATAACCAACACTATACACACCTTAAGATTTTTAAAGTACATTTTAAATACATAACATTCTGGGGAGTGCAAAATAATTATTTGTTGGGCTGAAAAGCTATGAAAGAAAAAATAAAGAAAGATGATGAGTCCTTTTCTAGAATTGAAAATCGTCCGTAGCTTTATTGACAGGGAAAAAAATTTAACATATTTTGTTGTACATTTAATTTGTCTTTGTTAGGATGAGGAAGACAAAATAGATGTATAAGTCAAGGTATTCTAAAGTAAATTTAAAGTTGAAACAATCGCTAATGAAGTCATAGAAGTTTTGATGAGTTATAAGGATGCTATGGATTTTTTCACATAAATTTCATCATGTAGAATAGGAACTTCTTATACCTATGTAATATCTTAGTAACTCTGAAATTTAATCTCTTTTTCAGCTACTTACCAACTCTTAACCTTGAGTAATTGATGTGATATCTCACTATGCCTTTAGTCAAAATATGGTGTAAATTTCATCAATATAACTATGTGTTGGTTTGGAAAATAACATGTAGTAAATATATTGATGAATTTTACATAGCAAAATTGCCTAAACACAACAAGATAAAGATTTACATTATAACTGAGTAAATTCATCTAGGGACCATTAAAATATCTTCCATGAAAAAAAAACACAATCTATTCTTTTTTGAACTAATAAAATATTTATTGGAAGAAAGTAAAATATAAAAATAGCTATTCAGTTCAAAGGTAAATATAAAAAAACAGATGTTAGAGCTTGGATCTAATGTCTTATAAATTGAGTAACAAAATGATATCGCATATGAAGGAGGTATGGTGGAGACATTTAAAAATGTCAATTAAAATTGAAAGTTCATATATCCAATTCCCAATAATGCATTTCTGGATACGAATTCTGAAGACATTTTATTCAATATACTCAGAAAACACAGTATAGAGTATTTTTCACAGAAAAATGTTCACAGAGAAATTAGCCTAGATTTTAAAATTGCCTTATATCTACAATATAAAAGATCCTGTATTACTCAACCAGAAACAATAAGTAAAAAGAATAATAAATCTCATGATAAGATAGTTGAGCATACAACAGAATTTGTAGGAAACTACTTACATCTGAACCATGTAAATCTGTAGTTGTTGTCATAATGTAACATGTTATTTAAGAAACATATGCATAATAAAATATGTCAATTGGATTAAATTCTAAATTCAATGCTCTCTTAGGTATCTTCATAGAATTTTTTCATCGTGTACAGAACATTGTTTAACCATCTGGATAAAGTGTTATTTTATTAAGTTATATAAAATGTAATACTTATGTCTCCTTTATTATTTTGATTATTAAGTTAAGTGTTAAAAAATAATGTTTGTAGTTGTGAGCTCTCTAAGAATCCATTGAACTCCACAGAGGTGAGGCATGACTTTTGCCAACATTTCCCACTATCTTTCAACAATGTCATTTCTTTCACAGGGAATAATACTCAAGAGGTAAAGATACTGATCAATAAAGAAGTATAGTAGCAAAGAACATAACCATTTTTTCAACATACAAACCCAAATGCCACATTAATTTTTCCGCATTGGTTTTTATCTCAAAGCATATAGTAACCGTATTTCTCAATTATGCCTAAGGCTTCATTGAAACAGTACTCCTGAGCTAGAAAAAGAAACCTTTTAAGAACTGATCTATGCATCACTTACAGCACCATCACAAACTATATAACTGCCTCTTGTCAGATTAGAGGAAGAAAACAATAGCATTTGAACGATAAACTGAAAAAATAATGGGCATTTTGAAAGAAACAGAGATCTGACATTGATCTTTATAGTGAGAAATTTAGCTCTATGCTAATTTCAGGCATATCAAATATAAATATAAATATATATGTGTGCATGAATGTGTATATGTACATATATATGTATACCTGTATACACATGTACAAATATAAGCTTTATAAATTTTTTTTTTTGGGGTCCGGTAGTGGGGCCTGAACTCTGGGCCTGGGCGCTGTCCCTCAGCTCTTCAGCTCAAGGCTAGCGCTCTACCACTTGAGCCACAGCTCCACTTCCGGCTTTTTTTCTTTTTGCTTATGTGGTGCTGAGGAATTGAACCCAGGGCCTCAGGCATGCAAGGCAAGCGCTCTACCACTGAGCCACCTTCCCAGCCCCAAAGCTTTATAAATTTATAACCTACATCTATACATAGATAACATAGGAAAATATGCAAATAATAGAGGAAAATGCTCCTACACATTAAGCATTTTTAGAACAATATTTATTTTAATAAGCAATCATTTGTTTTGAGAAAGTATTTTCTTGGCTTTTCCTTTTACTGTCTATATTCAAGTTCAATCAACAATATTTCTAACTACAAATACTATTCCATCAGATCTACTTGTTTCAGCCATCTCATTTATATACCTTACACTTATCATACCAATACCTTCCCAAGTGTTTTACAGAACAGTCTGGAGTCTACACAGTTAATTCAGGTTTTGATTATTCTATTGTAACATTTTGAACAATCATTTTTCATCATTGTGAAAGTGGGTGATGTGAATTGTAGGATATTAATTAAAACCTAAAAATATAGTATGCAAAAAGTTGGCCTCTCAATAAAGAGTGCTACCCTATTTATTATTCCTGGCAGTCAGAAAACTCTAAGTGTTACAATGACATCATTGTAGGTGAACAGTATTTTTCTTTTCATAACTACAATCTCAATTCCTAATCCTAAAATATCCTGGAAATACCTCTCAGAATATGAAAGTGAATATGTGTCTCCATTAACTTTTGGTATGCTTTCAATTCAATTTTCCAATCTATTATCCTGATATGTTTACCATGATTGATCCCATTGTGTATACTCTCAGCCACATTCCTTCTTTG
This sequence comes from Dipodomys merriami, assembly GCF_024711535.1. Taxonomy (NCBI): domain Eukaryota; kingdom Metazoa; phylum Chordata; class Mammalia; order Rodentia; family Heteromyidae; genus Dipodomys; species Dipodomys merriami. The sequence goes on from NW_027204229.1 coordinate 22,236, forward strand.
CATCTCTTGCTGCAAGGCAAGCAATCTTTCTAAAGCTGTCACAAATTTTGTGTTTCTATTTTTACCTCTTGAAGGATATAGTTTCATATTTTTAATGTTGTCATTCAATAAAGCAGATTGTGAATATAACACATCTTGATCAATTTAACCACAGTCATCATTCTCCCCATCCCTCCCAGTCTTACTCCTTCCCTCAATTTTCTTAATCTTGTAGGATATGAGTTGAATGTTATGACTGCATTTCTCCTGTCACAGAATTTTGATTACTTCCCTATTAAAGTGAAGAAATATCACTATATCTTTCAAAATGGTGCTGGGTGTCATGGTCTCCTTGGAGATTGACCTCATGAGGTGAACCTTAGGATGTGTCAAGGTACATATTGTCAGCTTCAATTCTTCTCTTCCAGGACAGCATTTGTTTTGACAACACGTTTTTTCTTTAGAAAATCTAATACAGCTCTCAAATGACAAGAAAATCATGTCATCGTTTCCATTCGAACAATCAGCACAGTTAAAGTTTACTAAATTAAATTCAGACAGACATAAAGCATTTAGAAACCATATACACAACACAAACAAGGGCTTTTTAAGATAAATCCAAACCGATAACAAAGTAGCATATCTAGTAGCAATGCAGAAGTATATTTATTCACTGAACTATTAAAATATAGATTAAAATTTATACCTCCTCTTAAGTATCAAAACCTTAAATTATGGTACAAAGTAAGACAAGATAGAAAATTTAAGATAGAGTGATATAAAGAAAAAGGCAATGAATGGAATAATCATTAATGTACAATATTAGATGCAATCTTCGATATTCCAACATTTAGTAGGAATTAAGCTAGTATTGCAAACAGACTGGTTGCCACGGCTTCTCAGTGTTGTCTCTTTCTAATAGTAAGTATTTTAATTGTTCTTAGTAATGTTTTCTCAGATTGTGTGTACAATTTTATATACAGTTTACAGACAAATTTATTGTATTTTAATAGGCTAAAATCACCCTCAAATATCATCAGGTCCTTCTTTCTAGAAGATATAAATTATGTGAAGTCTTTTTGTCGTGTGGATACATAAACTATTGAGATGGAGAGATTTCCCAGGGGCCCAAAATGCAATCCACTTGTTATCTCATAAAGGGAAAAAAAGACAAAGATTTGACACACAAAGTGGAAAAGGTAGAAGCGACCAGGCAGATTTGAAGATGCTGTGTGTAGCGCAGCCACAGGCAGGAAGGCAGCAGCCAACCCCAGAGGCAAGAAAAGCAAGTAATGGATTCCGTTTTAGAGCTGTTCAAGAAAGCTGGACTTAGTAACAGCTTGTCTTTGGCCCTGTGAAAGTAATTTTGTATTGTCATCCCAAGAACTGTGACAGAGAAAATGTCTAATGTTTGAACAAATAGACTTGTGGCAATTTGTAATAGTAGCCATGTAACACTATGTTTGAGAGGATCTAAATTTTTATTTAAAATAATTATGTTTTTAGAATTAAAGTAGTTTTTATGTAAGGAGTTTTATCATCATTTTTGAGAACCCCATGACATAATTATACTGGTGCATATATTTTTGTTACATATATTTATTGGGTTTTCAAAAAAGAATATTTAAGATGTGTAAGACCCCACTGAAACGTAGAACAATTTATCCAATTGCTCCCTAAATCGACAGTGTGAGTTTGTATAGCCAAGTGGAGTACTTTTTCCATGTCCCTCACAAAATGGATATTATTAATTTAAACATTTTTAAATTTAAATAATTTTAAATTTATATTATTTTAATATAGTTTACTATCTCATTTTTCTTGTGGTGTTAGGGATTGTGGTGCTAAGGAACTTGTAAACTCTAAACAAGCATTCTTCTTCTGAATGATAACTCAACCCTACAACAAGGTGCATTCTGATACAAATGTAGTACTTTGTCATATATTTATTAACATTAATTTACTAAAAGCTTATCAAAATAAATTTTATCAATGATAATTTAGGCAATAGACCATTTATCTTTTCAGTGAAATAGTTGGATCATAAGCCATACTTAATGGAATATAATATTAAAACATTTTCCAATTTTTATTCCTTGGGTTGACAAGCCTTGAGTAAAATATAATCTCCTTAGTAAATGTTACTAGCTAGCAAGATCAATAGAAAGCCCACAGATTGGGAGAAGATCTTTACTAGCCATACAACGGACAAGGGTCTCATATCTAAAATATACTTAGAACTCAAAAAATTAAATCCCCCAACAACAAGTCCTCAAAGAAACAATTGCCCAATAAATAAGTGGGCTAAAGACTTAAAGAGAAACTTCCCTGAAGAAGAAAGAAGGATGGCCAATAGACACATGAAGAAATGCTCAACATCCCTAGAAATAAAAGAAATGCAAATCAAAACGACATTGAGATACCACCTCACTCCAATTAGAATGGCAAAAACCAAGAACTCTAACAACAACAGATGCTGGAAGGGATGTGGACAGAAGGGAACCTTACTTCATTGTTGGTGGGAATGTAATCTTGTTGAACCACTTTGGAAAGCAGTATGGAGGCTCCTCAAAAGACTTCACATAGAGCTCCCCTATGACCCAACAATCCCACTTTTGGGCATTTACCCAAATGTTTACAAACAAGACCACACTAAAGCTACCAGCACAACTATGTTTATTGCAGCATTATTTACCATTGCTAAGATATGGAATCAACCCAGATGCCCTTCAGTAGATGAATGGATCAAGAAAATGTGGTATATATACACAATGGAATTCTATGCCTCCATCAGAAAGAATGACATTGCCCCATTTGTTAGGAAATGGAAAAACTTGGAAAAAATTATATTAAGTGAAGTAAGCCAGTCCCAAAGAAACACAGGTCCCATGGTTTCCCTTATTTGCAATATCTAGTATATGTATGAGTCAAGCGGAAAAGGTCAGATAATGTGATGTTAGGAAAATGAACCCTTAGATATGTATTTTAATGTTTTTTTTCTTTCATGCATGTGTTTCTAACGCATTTATAAGATTATTCCTTTGTTGCTTTGTATGTCCCTCCCCCACAGTATAACCCCGCTTTCACTATATTTGATGTCAATATAACTTGTGGAGGAGATGGGGAAAAACAAGTTGTTTAAGGATTCAGGTGGACCTGTTGCAACAATGAGAAGTACAAATTGTCATGTCAAAAACGAGCTTTACAATGTCGGTGAGGGGGAGGGGGGGAAGGATTGGGTGGGAGGGAGGGGGGAGGCTGGGAAGGGAGGTGAAGGGTAAACAAATGAGGAGGCTACAATCCTTGGTAAGGAATGTATGCATTATCCTGCCCATGTAATTGTAACCCCTCTGTACAGTATGTTCACAAATAAAATAAAATAAAATAAAATAATAAAATAAATGTTACATTCATACTGTAGGTTCTTTCTTGTCACCTACAAAAGCCCTGTACCTTTTATTACTGCATAATACATTCCAGCTCCAATTGCAAAGTAGCTTTTGTTATAGCTTTCAAGAGTGTGTGTGTATGTGTGTATGTGGTGTACATGGTGTGCCTCGTGCATCATGTCATATGTAATATATAACTGATGCAGAGTAAAATAATACAAAATGCGAAAGAAATTTTAGATAATCCTAAGGGGCTTGTAAACACTTCTCACAAACAAGTTGCAGATTGCTCTCAATTGGCTGGAAGCAATTTGAGGATAAAGAAAATTTAGTTCATTAAGATTTATAGAATAGAATAAAGATATTTGAAATACATTTTTTAGGTTTAGTTAGTTATAGATTTCAAGACTTGATTGTAGTTCAATGGCACATATACAAATCTGAGTCAAAAATCACAACAAGTGTCATGAGCATTTATAATGAAATATTAATATTGGTGAAGAAAATTTCCCCAATACTGCCCAAAGCCATAGACTAACATGATTACCATATAATTGCCTCATTTTGTCCTTCCCAAGGGACAAAGTGCTTGAGGTAATTGTTTCCTTAATGACTTCTGTACTTCTTAGTGACAAAAGATGTTAACTTTCATTTTTAAAAGTCCTTTAAATTAAATATTTTCATTCTCCATAGCTGCACTTTTCAAATGGATAGATAGACATTACTAAAATGTATTGCTTGTATTAAAAATAAAGTTATAAAATTTAACAAGAAATGTTGTGATTTGTAATCTACAAATAATATATCTATACTAATTTGTATGTTTTTCTTTTCTCCTCCTCCTTCCCCTCCTCCTCCTTCCCCTCCTCCTCCTTCCCCTCCTCCTCCTTCCCCTCCTCATCCTTCCCCTCCTCCTTCTTCCCCTCCTCCTCCTCCTCCTCCTCTTCCTCCTCCTTCTCCTCCTCCTCCTCCTCCTCCTCCTCCTCCTCCTCCTCCTCCTCCTCCTCCTCCTCCTTTTCCTCCTCTTCCTTTTCCTCCTCTTCCTTTTCCTCCTCCTCCTCCTCCTCCTCCTCCTCCTCTTCCTCCTCCTCCTCCTCCTCCTCCTCCTCCTCCTCCTCCTCCTCCTCCTCCTCCTTCTTCTTCTTCTTCTTCTTCTTCTTCTTCTTCTTCTTCTTCTTCTTCTTCTTCTTCTTCTTCTTCTTCTTCTTCTTCTTCTTCTTCTTCTTCCTCCTCCTCCTCTTTCTCCTCCTCCTCTTCTTTCTCCTCTTTTGTCTTCCTCCTCCTCCTTGTCTTCCTCCTCCTCCTGCTCCTCCTCTTCCTCCTCCTCCTCCTCTTCCTCCTCCTCCTTCTTCTTCTTGAGGGTCATGGGGCTTGAACTCTAGGCTTAGGTGCTGTCCCTGAGCTTTTTAGCACAAGGCTAGTGCTCTACCTCTGGAACCACAGCGCCACTTCTGGCTTTCTGGTAGTTTACTGGAGATAAGGGTTTCACAGACTTTCCTGCCTTGGCAGCTTTCAAACTGTGATCCTCAAATCTCAACTTTCTGAGTAGCTAGTGTTACAGGAGTGAAACACTGAAGCCTGACTGTGTATGTTTTTACATTTATGATTAAAAAAAAACATATGTGTATGTTTTTACATTTATGATAAAAAACATACATATACTTGCATTCCTTTTAAAGAATTACAATTAAAATATTCATTTGAATATTTTAGCAAAAAGTGACAGAGAAAATGGCATCTTATACTTCATGCTTTGCAACAATACTGCAATATTTGCTTAGGACATCTATAGTATGCCTTCATACTAGACTCTCTAGTTCTAAATATTCCATTATTCTTGTTTTTATCTGTGTTTAATAAGTTTTTGATTGTGAAAATATTGTACAGAGGGGTTGCAATCATATGAACAAGGTAATGAGTACATTTCTTATCAAGCATTGTTGCTTCCTCCTTTGTTTTTCCCCTATCATCCATTCCCTCCGATCTCCACAACTATATTCCCTCTTCCCAAGCCCCCTCCACCTAAATTGTAAAGCTTGTTTTTTGACAGAATATCTTGTACATCTCATTGTTGCAATAGGTCAACCTATATCCCTATTTCTCTTGGGCTAACTGATTATATCCTGTACTTCACAAAAATCCCTTATGTTTTACATATAAGCTTATGTTTAAGAAATGCTAGTTTGGATATTTGCCTCATTGGAATTAAGGACTACACCATGAATACTTTAGAATAAAGTGGAAGCCACAAGAAAATAAACAATTTGTTCCACTCCCCAAATTATACCAACATCAAGTACATTGAAAACAGGGGTTATACTGTGGGGGAGGGACATACAAAGCAACAAAAAAAAATCACATGGTATCTTATAAATATGTTAGAAACAATAGCAAGCAAGAAAAAACACTTGTGTTCTTATCTTGGGGTTCATTTCATTAAAGTATATAACCATATTTCAGATATTTTCAATGAATACATATCCATCTACTACTCTTCTTCTTCTTGCTATTTGTCCCTTATTCCTTTGTGCCACTTTGAAACATCACTTTCTGAATACCCAGTTTCTAGAGTTCACTACATGGTCAACATAAACATAATTCAAAGTTCAATACCATTTTCATATGCCTTTGGAGAGTATCTTTTAATCAATTTTCTTACTTTGACATAATTTTTGGCTAATTTTTGCCATTTGTATCTATATCAATGTGGATAAGACTTTGATTTTTAAGAGCTACCTAATAAAAATTGAAGCACTGCATATTAACACATAATAACATATTCATTTCATGCTGGTAATTGATTTTGAATATTTTAAATTAACTCAAAAAACGAAATGAAAATACAAGGACTTGGTTATGCTGTAAATCCTGAGAATTTCTTTGAGAATTCTATTACTCAGTTGTCTTACAGGAAGAGCTAATTTTATCTGTGGAAAGAGAGGGAGGGTAATTTGGTTATTGAAAAAAGAGGGAAAATTTTTTTCCAAGCCTTTCCATTTCCTAACAAATGGGGCAATGTCATTCTTTCTGATGGAGGCATAGAATTCAATTGTGTGTATATACTGCATTTTCTTGATCCATTAACTACTGAGGGGCATCTGGGTTGGTTCCATATCTTAGCTATGGTAAATAATGCTGCAATAAACATAGTCGTGCTGATAGCTTTAGTGTGGTCTTGTTTGTAAACATTTGGGTAAATGCCCAAAAGTGGGATTGCTGGGTCATAGGGGAGCTCTATGTGAAGTCTTTTGAGGAACATCCATACTGCTTTCCAAAGTAGTTTACACTCCACAAACAATGAAGTAAGGTTCCCTTTTGTCCACATCCCCTCCAGCATCTGTTGTTTTTAGAGTTCTTGGTTTTTGCCATTCTAATTGGAGTGAGGTGGTATCTCAATGTCGTTTTGATTTGCATTTCTTTTATGGCTAGGGAGGCTGAGCATTTCTTCATGTGTCTATTGGCCATCCTCCTTTCCTCTTCAGAGAAGTTTCTCTTTAATTCTTTGGCCCACTTATTTATTGGGAAGTTGTTTTTTTGAAGATTTGTTGTTGGGGGATTTAATTATTTGACTTCCAGGTATATTTTAGATATGAGACCCTAGTGCGTTGTATGGCTAGTGCAGATCTTCTCCCAATCCGTGGGCTTTCTATTGATCTAAGCCAGGCCCAAAGAAACATAGGTCCCATGGTTTCCCTTATTTGCAATATCTAGTATATGTCTGAGTCAAGCAGAAAAGGTCAGATAAGGTGATGTTAGGGGAATGAACCCTAAGATATGCATTCAAATGATTTTTTTTCCTTTCATGAAATTGGTTCTAACACATTTATAAGATTATTTCTTTGTTGCTTTGTATGTCCCTCCCCCACAGTATAACCCCTGCTTTCACTGTATTTGATGTCAGTATAATTTGTGGAGGGGAAAGGGAAAAACAAATCATTTAAATAGGGATACAGGTGGACCCATTGCAACAATGAAATGTACAAGTCTTTATTTCGAAAAATGAACTTTACAACTTTGTTGCAGTTGAGGAGCGGGGAGGATTGGGTGGGGGGACGGGGAGAGAATGGGAAGGGATGGGAAGGGGAAATAAAGGAGGAGCCTACAGTGCTTGATAAGAAATGTACTCATTATCTTGCCCATGTAATTGTAACCCCTCTGTACAATATTTTCACAATAAAAAATTTAAAAAAAGAAAAAAGAGGTAAAAATGAATTAATTATATAACAATTTTTTTCATAGTCCATGAATTGGCTACACATTTCTGAATTTGATGAAGATTTTGGATTTTCTACTCAACCTATGACAATACCACGTTAGGACTTTCTGTGGAATTCACTGAAACAACTGCTATTGGTGACCATTTATGCCTGGTGCTGGTAGGTTGTGCCTGTAATCCTATCTACCAGGAAGCAGAGATATAAGGATTGTGGTTCAAAGCCAGCCCAGGCAACAAAAATGAGATACTTATCACCAATTAACCATTTAATGACTGCAAGTGAAACTGTGGTTCAAAGTGGTAGAGTGGTAGCCTTGAGCCAAACAATCTTAGGACTGCCCTCAGGCCCTGAGTTCTAGCCCTACACCCAAACCAGAAAAAAAGAAAATTACACTGGAGAGAGAATGGATGAGAGAAAGTAATGGAATGCTGAATAGCATCAAAGTACATTAAGTATATGAAAATTTCATGTTACAATCCACTAAAATGTACAAACATTAAAACCCAGTTATCTCAATTATCTCAATATATTGCTTAAAACAAGTATTGATTCTTTCAGTTGTGGTATAATGATTGTAATACGTCATCAGAACCAAAAAGAAATCTTAGTTTATGTCTTTCTCATCACATCCAATGTGTGTCTTCCTCTTGCTCCCTAAAAGACACCAACCATAATCACAATAGGTTTCTCCAAAATTAAATGATTAGGAAGATGGAGAGCAAATATTCACCTTTTGACAAGGGTTGAAGGAAATTTGTTTTCATTATTGAATTGCACCCAATTATCTAAAACTAGAAAGATTAATAGTTTTTGTTTGTTTAATCTTTAAACTTCAATAACTTTTCCTTTGAGTGATGACACTTGTATTTTCTAGTAATTTGTTTCACATTTACAAGGAGATTGAGCCAACCGAACCTCATGCAAAATTGTTAGTATGATTTTGGAAAAGAAGAGGTCGACTTCAAATTAGCATGATTCCAAAGTGATTTTCAGGAAAGAAAATTAAATACAACTGTTATGTAACCATGATATTGTAGGAACAAAATCAATGATGATACTGTACATATTTAATTAAAATTTTATAGACAAGTTTTGAGTAAACATTACAACTATGTCTATGTCTTATTACAGTGAAATACCCAAATTATTTTTTTCCATGGGACTACAAAATTTTACTAGTGGGTAATTTATGACCTGAGCTAAACGAGATCTTCGCTGCTACAGTACATACAATTCCTGAGCTAGTACATTTGTTATGAAAGAAGAAAAGTTAATTGTACTAATCAGGGGACAAGGACAAGCAATGCAAAATCCTGCACAGCTATTTTTATTCTCTTCAGTGGAAGGATATTGAGAAAAGATTGATATACTTAGACCTGAAAATGTCTACTTGAACTGACTCAGCTACTTTGTGGCTATCTTGTGTGAGTTTGGGCATAAATCTTCTGACCTTCAGATGCTGTTTGTTAAAAAGCTGTGGAAGAGTTCCGGGAAGATGGCGGAGGAGAAGCTGTAATCTGAACAAGCTCTCGCATAGAAAGCAGTTTTAGAGTTCCAGTGAACAGTCCTAAGCCAGAGAATCACACCAAGTGTGCCATCACAGGACAGAGAGTTAGACAAGAGAGGGGAAGCCAAGGCAAAAAGACACATCTGACTGCTCGACAGCAGCCGCCCCGGCGGCGTCGGCAGCAGGGTCGCAAGCGGCGGAGACTGTAGCCGGGGCCATACCTGAGTGCTCACACAGAGAGTCCGGGACGAAGGAGCCAGATGCAGCGGGCGAGCGAATTCTACTCAACACCAGCAAGAACCAACAAAGAGCAGACATCTTCATCCTGCAGCTTGCAGACCAGAGACGACCCAGGATCCAAGACTCGGGGTGAGTAGAAGCCCGACATCCTCACTCCTTCTCAGGGAGCAGAGGAGGGAAGGCCACCCCTCCCCCCCCCAGCACCAGTGATCTCCATTTTGGATACCGACAAAGCTCCGAGGAGCTGCCAGCTCCAACCCAGGCCTTGGAATAAAACGAGTCATTTAGCAGGTCACAAGAACTTAATGGCGAAGTGACCTGCCAGACTAGGCTCCATCCAGGGAAAAGTCACCCAGCTCAGGCGCCAGCCATTGCAGTGGCTTCCCTCACTGGGTAACCAGAGCGAGAGGCTGCCCCTCCCTCTAGCAGCCTCAACAATCAATTGAAAAACAGAATCCCTGAGAACGGCTCCAGGCTGGGCTCTGGGAGATTTTTTTTTTTTTTTTGCACAAAACAGCCCCAGGAAAAAGCTACTGATTATTGAATGGCCTCAACTCAACCCAGAACCTAGCCTCACCACTGCATCCCCCTCTTTTGTGATTCTCAAAGCAGATCACCCTCCTAGAAAACTAACCTGGGAGGGGGATCTCAAAATCTGGGATAAAGCAGAGCATTTTTCTGCCTCTTCCAACAAACCGACTTACGAAACCAATCAAGCCACAGGACTTCAAGCTGACCAGAGACTCCAACAAAAGGCTGGTTACAGACAAAAGGAAGATACAGGTTTCTTCCCACCCCTCCCCCCCCCCCCAAAATCAAAGGACTTTTTTATTTTCTTTTTTTTTCTTCTTCTTTTCTTTTTTTTTTTTTGGTTTGTTTTTTGTTTTTTGTTACCTTATATATATATATATATATATATATATATATATATATATATATATATATATTTTTATTCTCTTCTAAAACTTTTATTAATCTCTAATTTTTGCCTCTTCTGAAAAAATAATTGATTTCCAAAAACTTTTTTTTTCTTTCTCTTATAATTTTTATTTTAGGAATATGTGAATGAGCGTTTTCCTTTCTTTTCTTATCTTCTTTCTCTTTTTCTTTCTTTCTTAATTATCTTTTTGTTTTTTTGTCTAGCTCTACTGAACTTCTGATCCTTTCTTCTCCCTTTCCCATCCTTAAAGTTTTTCACATCTCCTCTATGTCCCTTCCTTTCTCTCAACATCTACACATTCCTCTCTAAATAGATGGTCTTTTAATCTCTATAATAACATTAATTTTTACGATTCTATTTTTTTCTGGTCTCTTTTCATTCCCCTATCCCTCTCTTCTTTTTCTCTCTCTCTCTACTTGCATCCTACCCAACCCATTTCCTGCATTGTGATTAGGACATAGTTAACTCTCCCTGTGCCTCCCCACACCAATCTATTCCTATTTTTTACCCACATCTCTCCCTAATCCTAATAATTTCTGGTTTTCCAAATTCTTTTCTGCGGTTCGAAGTCCTTTAAAATATAGTTGTTTGATGTTGAATAGATGTATCTGTTGAACTAGATTGTATCTGTAGACTATTGACTGTACAAATGCAAACTGGTTGATGGTTGCCTTAAGATAGTGTTCTAGCACAAAACTGGTGCTATCTTCATCTCAAATGGGCAGAGTAAGCCGGAAAAACACATGAAAAATGGCAAATTCGGGTCTCTCAATTCCCAATCTTGATAATCAGGGGTCAGATCAGATAATGAACAATCCAGAGGAGAGTTCCCAAATAGCTCTACAAACACTGGTGGCAAACATGATAAATGAGAAGCTTGACAACTTACAAAGGACTCTGTATGAGCGTGAGAGGGAGAGAGAGGAGGCATCCCAGAAGTTTATACAGGAATATTATAAGCGTGAGGAAGCTACTCAAAAACTGATACAGGATTTGCGTGAACAACTTGAGAATACTCAAAGAGAAAGGGAGGAATGGCGTGAGCAGGCTGAGAACACTCAAAGAGAACTGCAGGAATCCCACGAACGTGAGGAAGCTAAACAAAGAGTAATACAGGAATTGAGAGACCAGGTAGAGAACACACAAAGATCACTAAAGGCATCCATAGAATCCATTAACAAAGAGCTGAAGGAAGTCAGGGAGACCACAAAGGGAATGCTGAATGGAACCCAACAGAAGGAATGGGAGTCCAAAGAAACCATATCCAATCAACTAAGTGATTTGAGGACAAACACTGAACACCAAATTAAGGAAGTAAAGAGATTCATACAAGACCTAAAACAGAGCTTCAACAAAGAACTTGAAGGCATCAAAGCTGACCAATTAGAAGGAAAAGAGATAAAAAACAAAGTAGAGAGTCTTGACAGCAGGTTAGACCATGCAGAAGATCGAATCTCAGGGATTGAAGACAGCCTAGATATTATAGAGAAAGAACATACAACCATCCAAGACAAGTCCAAGAAATATGATAGATCTATTCAACACCTGGAAGACACCATCAGAAGGCCTAACTTAAGGATAATGGGTGTAGAGGAGCACCTACAAACAGAAGTTAATGGTCTAGGAAATTTGTTTAACAGGATCCTAGCAGAGAACTTCCCAAACATGCAAAAAGATAGGCCTATTCAGATACAAGAAGCCTTTAGAACCCCAAATAGACCAGACCAGAATAGGACATCCCACCGTCACATTATAATACACACAGGATCAACTCAGAACAAGGAAAAGATCCTTAAAGCTGTCAGGGAGAAAAGGGTAATCACCTATAAAGGGAAACCAATTAGAATCACCTCAGATTTCTCAGCAGAGACAATCAAAGCAAGAAGAGCCTGGAATGATGTATGCCATGCCCTAAAAACAAACAACTATCAACCAAGAATACTGCACCCAGCTAAACTCTCCTTCATAACTGAAGGCCAAATAAAAAACTTCCACAGCAAAGAAAAATTGAAACAATATATCTCCACCAAACCAGCCCTACAAAAGATTCTTAAAGATGTCCTACACATAGAAAACCAACAAGACCACAATAAAGGCCAACAAACTGCACCCAAACGGAGAATCCAAGAACCATAGGAAGAACCCAGTTTTCACAGCCCCCAAGAAGGTAGATAACATGGCAGGAACTCCCAAATACCTCTCAGTCCTATCTCTTAACGTTAACGGACTGAACTCTCCAATTAAGAGACATAGACTGTCTTGTTGGATTAAAAAACAAGACCCTTCTATCTGCTGCCTGCAGGAGTCACATCTTGCCCGTAAAAACAAACACATTTTCAATGTTAAAGGCTGGAACAAAATCTACCAAGCTAACGGCCCTCATAAACAGGCGGGAGTTGCAATCCTAATATCAGATAAAATAGACTTCAAATTAAAATTCATGAGAAGAGATAAAGAAGGTCGCTACATACTAATTAAAGGATCTCTCCTTCAGGAGGATATTACAATCCTAAATAACTATTCGCCAAACAATGGAGCACCCAAATTTATCAAAGAAACTCTACTTTCCCTCAAATCCCATATAGATCCAAAGACATTAATTGTTGGGGATTTTGACACACCATTCTCCCCACTAGACAGATCAACTCGGCAAAAACTCAACAGAGACACCGCATATCTAAACAGCTGCATAGATCAACTAGACTTAACTGACATTTACCGAACATTTCACCCAGCAGAATCAGAATACACGTTCTTCTCAGCAGCACATGGAACGTTTTCTGAAATAGACCACATTCTAGGCCACAAAGCAACTTGTCTAAATTCAGAAACATTGAAGTTATACCCTGCATTCTCTCTGACCACAAGGGAATAAAATTAGAACTCAACACCAAAAGCCACCAAAGAAAGTCCGGTATCACATGGAGGCTGAACAACACATTGCTGAATCAAGTGTGGGTCATGGAAAAGATTAGAAAGGAAATTCAAATGTTCATGCTATTCAACAAAAATGAACACACAAATTACCAGCTCCTCTGGGACACAGCAAAGGCAGTACTCAGAGGCAAGTTTATAGCTCTGAGCTCCTACATCAACAAATTGGAGAGATCTGAAACTAGCAATTTAATGACACATCTAAACCTCCTTGAAAAAGAGCAGCAAGATAAACCCCAATCCAGTAGACGGAAAGAAATAATCAAAATTAAATCAGAATTAAATGAATTAGAATCCAAAAAAACTATAGAAAGAATCAACAAAACAAAGAGTTGGTTCTTTGAAAAACTTAACAAAATTGACAGACCCTTAGCAAATCTTATCAGAAAAAGAAGAGAACACACCCAAATTAGTAAACTCAGAGATGAGAATGGAAACATCACCACGGGAACAACCAAGATTCAGCACATTATAAGGGAATAATTCTCAAAACTTTATGCTAATAAGTTTGAGACCTTGACAGAAATGGACCTCTTCCTAGCAAATATTGACATGCCAAAACTAAACCAAGAAGAGTTAAACTATCTTAACAGT
>NW_027204230.1:0-35972 GCF_024711535.1 Dipodomys merriami
ATAGTCCCTAATTCATGTACTTCACTTATATTAGGATATTGTTTTGAAGAAAGAGTTTGTTCATTAGGTCACAGCAATTAATGGCTTGAATGTGCTTAGATGTCAGGTGAAGATTAATTCTGGAAATTCAAAGATTCCAGGTTTTTGAATGGTCACTGCTAATCACAATGAGAAGGGTACTCTAAGTGAGATTTGGAAATATTTTTGGTCATTTATGGCACCAAAACGGCAGAGGCAAAGTAACGGTTGTGACAGAAAAGAAGGAATAATTCCAGAGATAATGAATAAATGATAGTAACTAAGGTATACCAGAATTTTTTTTAGAGAACCATTTTTGGTTTTTGAATAAATAGTTATCAACTAGTCTTATTCCTCGGTGTGTTTAGCATTCTAAATCTCTTAGACAACTTCTTAATTTCTGTGCAATAACTGTATCTCCTTCTGTGCTGTTCTTTCATACCATATCTTCTTTGCTTTCTAAAAATCTGAATCTTTCTATATTTCTCTATGAACATTTCCTGATACTAAGTACACCTAAAAAGATGGCAGAAGATGTTAATGTAAGGATGCCATAGCTTATGAGTCATTAATGAAACAACATGGAAAGGAGGACATATTTATTGCTACCTCAAATTTTCTGAAAAGCTGCAATGCCATCATTTCATTCAAATTTCCATTATTTGTCTGCATAGTGTCATTCAGTGCACATAAGCGCAAAAATGAGCTAGGTGCTGGTGGTTCATGCCTGTAATCCTAGCTAATCAGGAGGTTGAGACCAGAGGATTGTGGTTCAAAGCCAGCCTGGTCAGGAATGTTCATGAGACCCTTATCTTCAATTAACCACCTGAAACCCAGAAGTGGTGGTTTAGCTTAAGCAGTAGAGCACTCAACATGAGCTGAAGTCCTTAGGGAGTCTGCCCAGTTTCTGAGTTTAAGCCCCACAACCAACAAAAAGTCCAAATATTACCTTAAGTTTCCCCAAAAGGAAGGACAATATCAATAATCTTCCCAAGCAGAAAAAATAATTTCAAAATGATTCAGTGCACCTATTTTGCTGAGTTATTTAAGTTATGGCTTCTTTGCTAGACATATTCTCTTCCTTTAAACATTGTCAAATATTAGCTTTATAATGAACTTCATCTAATATTTTTGTTCCAAAGAGAAGACTATACAATTGATGTCACTTAGCTTTCTTACTATTTTAAGTCAAAGCCAAACCAGTCAGGAGAGGCTGTCAAACTCTTATCGCAAATTGAACACCATAAAACCAGAAGTGGAGTTTTGGCTCAAGCAGTGGAGTAACAGCTTTGGAGGCAGGTGGGCAGGAAAGACAACTGTTCAGGGACAGGATCCAGCCTCTAGGTTCAAGCCCCAGAACCAGCAGAAACTAAACAAACAAGCAAACAAAAATCCCAGATATTTCTTTGGGACCCTCTTTAAAGGAGTACTGGTCAGAGAAGAGGCTCCTTTGCCGATCATACACACTGGATCCTGCTTTTTTGGAATCTTTATATTCTGGAGATCTCAGGGCCAGAACAAAGGAATTGATAACTTTCTCCTACATCAAGAGAATCATCTCAGGAGAGAAATATCCTTCTATAAGACATTTTAAAGCTCCATGTCTTTGTTCCTTTGCAGAACACTTTTTTTATATTTTATTTTATTATATTTGAGAACATACTGTACAGAGGGGTTACAATTACATGGGGAGGATAATGAATACATGTCTTACCAAGCATTGCAGCCTCCTCCTTTGTTTACCCTTCACCTCCCTTCCCAGCCTCCCCCCGCCCCCCACCCAGTCATACCCCCCTCCCCCCCCACCGACATTGTAAAGCTGGTTTTGACATGACATTTTGTACTTCTCATTGTTGCAACAGGTCCACCTGTACCCTTAAACGACTTGTTTGTCGCCATCTCCTCCACATGTTATACTGACATCAAATATAGTGAAAGCGGGGGTTACACTGTGGGGGAGGGACATACTTGGTACTCAAAAAATTAAACCACCCAACAACAAATCCTCAATAAATAAGTGGGCGAAAGACTTAAAGAGAAGCTTCTCTGAACAAGAAAGAAGGATGGCCAATAGACACATGAAGAAGTGTTCAACATCCCTAGCCATAAGAGAAATGCAAATCAAAACAACATTGAGATATCACCTCACACCAGTTAGAACAGCAAAAATCAAGAACTCTAACAACAACAGATGCTGGAGGGGATGTGGACAGAAAGGATCCTTACTTCATTGTTGGTGGGAATGTAAACTTGTTCAACCACTTTGGAAAGCAGTATGGAGGTTCCTCAAAAGACTTCACATACATCTCCCCTATGACCCAGCAATCCCACTTTTGGGCATTTACCCAAACGTTTACAAACAAGACCACACTAAAGCTACCAGCAGAACTATGTTTATTGCAGCATTATTTACCAAAGCTAAGATATCGAACCAACCCAGATGCCCCTCAGTAGATGAATGGATCAAGAAAATGTGGTATATATACACAATGGAATTCTATGCCTCCATCAGAAAAAATGACATTTCCCCATTTGTTAGGAAATGGAAAGGCTTGGAAAAAATTATATTAAGTGAAGTAAGCCAGGCCCAAAGAAACATAGGTCCCATGGTTTCCCTTATTTGCAATATCTAGTATAGGTATAAGTCAAGCGGAAAAGGTCAGATAATGTGATGTTAAGAAAACGAACCCTTAAATATGTATTTAAATGTTTTCGTTTCTTTCATGCTTGTGTTTCTAACGCATTTATAAGATTATTTCTTTGTTGCTTTGCAGGAGAACACTTTTAAAACAACGTTATTTCCTTTTGTTTTATGCTGGCCTTCAAATGATACATTATTTCCTTTTGTAATACTCTCAACTAGAAGTTTACAGAAAAATTTTATATGAGTAATGAGCACACTCAGAAAAGCCAGGGACATTTTCCTTCAAGCCTTGCGATACTTTTCTTGTACAGTAAAAAGGAAAGCACAAGTTAAGTTGAACTTTGTTATTCCTCTATGTTCCATTCTTCTCCTGGGTTCAGTTTCCACATCCTGTAACGGTTACTTTCAGTAACAATCAATGGTGCTGCTTGAGTTATAATGAAAGTTTTCTGGCTTCACTGAAATAACACTAGGGCACCTTTGGACCTGAGGTAACACGTGTTTCAGAGACAACTTAGTAAAGAGAAAATATGAAATTTATATTGCTTACAAATACATTATACATTAGTACATTGTGTTCAAACTTTGTAAGTTCTCTGTAAATTAAGGCGAATTTTAAATGGGAAGAAGGTTCTTAAAACATTCTTTTTGTGAGTGTACATGCTGTTCATTATTTCCCAAATGTACATGAGCTATCAGTAAAGGAAACAATAGCAATAATAGGAGAAAGAGAAGCTCTGTGTTTACGTATAAAGGTTCAATACAATATAGAAGATTACAAATAAGACAACATTGAAACAATAAATCCAAGTCGAGTATGTAGATTTATGGGAGTGATATACAGAAACCAAGACTCCTACTTGGAACATGAATTATGATGCCACTGTCATTCTAAATCATGCTTGCTAATCATGCAATTTTGTAGAAAGAATGGAAGAATAATCCTGTTTCCAAAGCAAATCAGATATAAGAGCATGGATGGTGTGATGGCCTACAGCCTGGCTTTCAGTCCTGTGCATATAGGCTGTTTTGCCATCGATATTGGGGATGGCATGATCCGTTTATGGAATATACTGCCAATAAAAACCAACTATGATGTAAACAATGTTTGACAAGTTGTTAAGTCCAAAGTTACAGTGGTAAGAATGATTACTGTTTAGCTTTTTTTTTTGGGGGGGGGAGTACAGTCGTGGGGCCTGAACTCTGGGCCTAGGTGCTGTCCCTCAGCTCTTCAGCTCAAAGCTAGCACTCTAACACTTGAGCCACAGCGCCACTTCTGGCTTTTTTCTTTTTGCTTATGTGGTGCTGAGGAATCGAACCCAGGGCCTCAGGGATGCAAGGCATGCGCTCTACCACTGAGCCACCTTTTCAGCCCTAGCTTTTTTTCTTTAAATAGCTAATTGCTTTTTAAAGTTTATATGCTTATTTAATCTAGGAAATCAAAAGTTAATATTTGGTTTTTTTGGTGAAATTTGAAATTAGACAATTAAAAGCACTCATTGTCCTCAAATTAAACATTTAAAATTATTAAAACTTTGTTCATATGTTTTAGTTGTCAGAAATTTGAGCCATGCATGGGAGCTCATACATGTAATGCTAGCTGCTGGGTCTTGACTGATACAGAGAGGATTATGATTTGAGGCTAGCCCAGGGAAACATTCACAATATTGGATCTCAATCAATATCTGAACCAAATGCTTTGTGTTTTATATTTCATCTACTCAGAAAAGATAAAAAAGAAGGATTGTGGACCATGTTGGCCTGGTCATAAACAGAAAACCCTGCCATAAGAATGGATAAAGCAGGGCTGGGAAGGTGGCTCAGTGATAGAGTGCTTGCCTTGCATGCATGAGGCCCTGTGTTCCATTCCTCAGTACCACATAAGCAGAATAAAAAAAAGCCAGAAGTGGAACTGTGGCTCAAGTGGTAGAGTGCTATCCTTGAGCCTTGAGCTGAGGGACAGTGGCCAGGCCCAGAATTCACCCCCTCCCCCACAAAAAATAAGGCTAAAGCAGAGCTGTTTGCAGGTGCCTCATGCCTTGAATATTAGCTACTCAGGAGGCTGAGATCTGAAGATCACAGTTCAAAGGCAGTCTAGGCAGGAAAGTCTGTGAGACTCTTATTTCCATTAAACCACCAGAAAATCAGAAGTGACACTGTGGCTCAAACAGTAGAGCACTTGCCTTGATCTGAAGAGTGCAAGGACAGTCTCCAGGCCCAGAGTTCAAGCCACATGACCAACAAAAACAAACGTGACTAAAGCAAAAAGCGCAGGCGTGTAGCTCACCTTTTAGAGGACCTACCTTAAGTGCAGAAGCCCTTAATTTAACTGCTAGTATAGAAATGAGGAAAAGATATGAAAAAATTAAGGGAGGAATTATGATATAATCAAATACTGGAATGATAAGTACTAAATAAAAGGATTACAGGTATTTTATATGAAAATATACTGATGGTTTACTAAAAAGAAAATTATAAAATGTGAAATTCAGGCTGAAATACATGTACAACTTTTGTTTTTCTGTAAAATGATACTTATGTGCCCCTTTAGTTTAAAAGTAGTAAATGAGTTTAAAACAATATGAGTGGTTAGAAATGAATCATTATTTCTTATCACTTTGTCTGCTATAGTCACCACTTACAAAATCGAAACAATGTTGTTCATTTTAATTATTAATTCATTAATTTAATCTTTCATCTTTAGTGTATAGTCTATTGTGCACATCATTTAAATGTTTGAACTATCTTTGATTGTTTGTTTTTTATCCACCATGGATCTTGAACTCTGGCCTGGGAACTGTCCCTTAGCTCTTCACCTCAAGGCTACCACTCTACCACTTGAGCAACAGTGCCACTTCTGGCTTTTTCTGCTTATCTGGTACTGAGGAATTGATCCCAAAGTTTCAACATGCAAGGCAAGCACTCTAGCACTTAGCCACCTTCCCAGCCCTGAACAAAGGGGTTACATTTACATAAGGTAGGTAATGAGTTCATTTCCTCTCAAGCATTGTTACCTTCTCCTTTGTTTTTTCCCTACCATCCCTACCCTTCCACCTCCACAACTACTCCTCTCCATCCCCCCTCACACTCCCTGCCTAAATTGTACAGTTCGTTTTTGAACATAGTGTCTTGATCTCATTGTTAAAATGGGTCAAACTGTATCCCTAGTTAAGCATTTGGTTTTTTTCCCTTCACCTCCCAAAGCTAGAGAAATGTATATACAAGATACAGGGCAACAACATCAAAGAAACCAAAAAACCCACATAACTTAGGTTACAAGATTGGGTGGAAGAATGATGACTGTTGATTTAATTTGATAAGTATTCTATAGTTTTAATGGTAAGGCTTATTAACTCAAAGGGGGAGCAAAAACATTCAGAATAATGGACTGTGGCTACTACTCATTTGATGTGTGTGTATAGATTATGATTAATAAAAATATATCTATTAATTCCCAGTGGTAGACTGCTATGCTAACTGGGAGGAGACTTTGGTAATGCCAGGGCTTTGAATACTGGTAATGAAGCAGAATATGAGGGGAGAGCATTTGCTAAGGATGTAACTTCCTAGGCTCATACCAAATACATTGAAGTAGAATGTTAAGTGATGATCGACTGAGCACGAAATTTTATTTGTTGACATTTTTGTTTTGTGAAGTCCAGGGATTTGAACCTAAACCCTGGGTGTTGTCCCTTAATTTTTTCTCAAGGCTAGTGCTCTACCAGTTGAACCACAGCTTCATGTCCATAATTTTTTGGTGGTTAATAGGAGATCAGTCTTTCCAAATTTCCTCTTTGGCTTGCTTCAAACCTGATCCTCAGGTATCAGCCTCCCGAGTAGCTAGCATTCCAGTTGTGAGCCACCAGAGCCTGGCTAGAATCACATTTTAAAATTATTCTGTAGGTGAATCAGATGTGTCTAGCTACTATTTGAGCACTTTGGTTCCAGTGGGTCATGTCAGATTTAGAATAACAGAATTTTTCTTCTTGTAACCCGGAGCATCCAATATCTATATAATTTATTCCGATCTTCATGTCTGATCTTTTTTTCTTTGTTGTACCTTCTTTTCTTACTTCACAAGCAAACACGTCAGTGATGTTTTCCTTTTCTGAAGCAAGTTACGTCCTTTCCCATCACTGAGGGATGTACTTGTTGTTCCTACTGCTTGGAGTATCTGCTTCTAGTTAATTGCATGGATGATGGCTCTCAGATTAACTATCTCCTCCTCAGGGATATGTCCTCACATACCCACTGTGAAGTTGTTGCCATGAAATTATCAATGTCATGTTTCTGATTTATAGAAATTATCATTATGATTTCTGGTTTTCTTTTCAGCATGAAATTGATGAGGAGAGAGCCACATTCACTTGTTTCTCCAACACCTATAATAGTGCCTGGTCCTTAGTGCTCAGAAGCCTTGCATGGGGATTAGCCTTCTCCAGCTCAATTTATCCTAGCTTCTGGTCAGGACAGTTCTTGAAGCTGATGTCTGGTTGCTAGCAGTCATTCCCTCTCGTTCTTTGTGCCTTTCTGTGTTGCTTAATCAACCTTAGAGCAATATCAGTGCCTGACATCTATTTGCTGCTATGGAAAGATGGCTATGACATCATACAAGTTATGGGCATTGTTTTGTGAAGCTGTGTGAGGAGACGCAACCCCACACAAGTTCTCCAAGGCAAGTGTCTCCCATGCCCAGAAGTACATTCCACAACTCAGCATCCAAACTATCACCTACTCCCTGATGCATTCAGTGTATATTCCCATTTCCATTAAAAATAGAAAAATTCAAGATATGCCTTTGATGATTTGTCATTGAATGACTGAAACAAAGTATATAATTTGGGGGCTGGGAAGGTGGCTCAGTGGTAGAGTGCTTGCCTTGCATGCTTGAGGCCCTGGGTTCAATTCCTCAGCACCATATAAGCAATAAGAAAATAAGCCAGAAGTGGCGCTGTGGCTCAAGTGGTAGAGAGCTAGCCTTGAGCTGAAGAGCTGAGGGATAGCACCCAGGCCCAGAATTCAAGCTGACAACCAGACTCCCCCCCCCAAAAAAAGTATATAATTTTATGTATTTGTAAGTCTTTTTCCATCTCTCTTGAGCCCTTGGCATATTTCTATGTGTTTGTAGCTTGGGAAGAGAAATAAGGTTTAATTCAGGATAGTCAAAAACATTTTGGGAGGGAATGCCAACTTTCCATCTGATGTTCTACAGATGGCCATCTTGGCACAGGAACTGAGTAGACTGTCATAGAATAAAATGTTTGTCCTGATTTCTACTTACTTTCCTCTGGGGTCACAGAGTGTGATATTCCTGCATACGTGTTTCTTGGCTACACTCGAGGGACCAGATCTCCTCTGAAAATCTAATTACATAGGGGTAAGAGAAACTAAAACTCAGAACCCAGCTTCCCACATCACTAGGATTACAGGCCTGAGTCTCATATACTAATTCATAACTGCCTTTTTATATATCGTGTAGCCTGTTTCATTATATTCACCTCATAGACAGATATACAAATATATGTTTATATTTATTCATCTATTTATAATCAATGTTATATCTAGAAACACAAAAATATATATTCATATAATTATAATCAAAGCTATATTACCACTTTCCCCAATAATGTTTTACACTAATATTATGTGAAAAAGAATACTTAAGATTGAAAAGGTTAAAAGCCCTTGTAGTATGAAAAATTGTATTTGATCTTATATATCATATAATATACTATATAAAATGTAATGAATATAACATGTATTTCCATATAACTGATTTCATTGCTTCCTGATTTTGTGTTTGTCCATCTATATAAGCCTTCTTTCTTCTATTGATAATGGCTTATACTTTCCAGTGTTGATATTTCCTATGTATTTTGTCAAATAAATTGAGCCCTAAGTAAAATTTTTATGTCACTGGAGCCAAATTTTTCTTCAATATTTCCCAAAGCACAATGAATATACACACAGGTTTGAACTCATTGTAGGAAGAAAGTCCCACATACCACTATAAGTATTGTAGCATTTGTCCCAATTGACAGACCAGCTTTCTAGGTCATCTGATCTGGTATGTCCTAGAGCTTTTGTAGCCACCTTAACACCCATGCAGGCATGGCCTGGCTTCCTTGCAACTCTCTGTGCATTTAACTGTTCCCTTTATATCCAGTAGGGTCTCTTGTTCAGCCCCCTGTCACTCTGTGTTTTCCCACACACAGAACACATGTGCATGGTGCTTTACATTGTAGGTTGAAGAAAACCACATTTAAGACTCATGAATTGTATTACATAACATAAACATTGACATTTTAATAACGTTAGAAAAATAACTAGAATGATCATTTTACAACAATCAGGACCAAAAATAAATATAAAGATTTTCTAAAGAAATGTGGAAGCAATCTCTAAATCTGGATTGTCTTTTAAGTTGCCTTCAGAAACAAATTCTGCCTCAGCGTCCTCAAAAGGATCTACTTCCTTATTAAAGGCAGCATTTTCTTCCTGAGTCTAGGGAGCGACCGATCTTATTTCTCAATTGGAAATTGGATCCCCAGCAGCAGGACAGATTGGTCTGGATATTCTGTGAGGACAGATTCCCTTTCCTCAACTGAATCTAGACTTTGGACCTAACTTATTGGTTTTCCTGAACATAGACTGGGGTCATTTTCCATTTGCACACATTTACCCTGCACTCCAAGACCAATACTTTTTTACTGGTTTGGATGGGATCTAGGTGAATTGTGAATATGAATGGAAGACATTCTGGATCATCTTCTTCCTTGGTGGTATGTGCAGGTACACCTACATCACATGTGGAGGTAAGAACCAGTGGAATGTCCACAGGACTCAAAACCTACTTGGGCCTTTCTACACATTGAAAAAAGCCTCTATGTTCACATGCTTTCTGGAGTCCAGTGTTGGTTTCCAATCTCCATCAGTCACCACAGGAGACATCACTGATGGGTTCTTTATCTGGAGTTCAGCAGGAAGTTCTCTACAGTGACACAAACATAAGAATGGAAATAGGTACAAGAGTCTTAGAGAGTAGACTCTAGAAGTTAAAGTGTGACTAAACTTTGATAGGATTTAATAAGAGAAGCTGTAGAACTTGAGTTTGGACTGAACACTGATGAGAAGGTAGGGTGTTTCTAATGAGTGGTTATGTCCAAGTTCTTTTAAAATGGGAACAGACATTACCAGGCATAGAACATCCATAAAAGGACATTTTGTCAAGCTGGGTATTACAAAGGGCTCTTGGCCAAGCAGGCCCATCCCTTGAGACCTAGGTTCCATCCCTACTCACAAGCTCTAAGGCATCTAAACAAGGACTACTTACTCTTTTTCTTGGTCTCACGGGTCATTCGTTGCTTCAGCTGATCAAGAAGAATATGTAAGCAGAACAGCAAGTCTGAAGAGGCAGTGTTGAACTTGTCATACTGTGTAAGTTTTATCAGGATGTCAAGTTTCTTGTGCTTATAAAAATCATCAGGGTAGAAGTCCATCCAAATAGTTAAGATGCAACAATCGATGCTGTGGGCAGATTGGTGACAAGGAAAATGAGAGTCTGCCCTCTCCATCCTGAGCCTTCTACCATAGAACCTTTCTGGCAGGACTAGAATGTTGGGAAGTGGGAAGAGTATCCTGGAAGCAGAATGCTCCTTACAACCCACTTCTAGACATTTCTAATACAGTCCTCCAAAATTCTCCCTGTGATGGGCAGAGAAAGTTGTTTTCCCACTGTATCTGACTTGCTACACACAACCCTCCCTGTCATCGAGGGATTGTGATTCAGGTTGGCCTCGTCATAAACAGAAAACCCTGTCATAAAAATGGCTAAAACAGCGCTGAGCGCAGGTGGCTCATGCCTGTAATCTTAGCTACTCAGGAGGCTGACATCTGAAGATCCCAGTTCAAAGAAAATCTAGGCAGGAAAGTGTGTGAGATTCCTATCTCAATAAACCACTAGAAAACCAGAAGTGGCACTGTGGCTCAAACAGTAGAGCACTCGCCTTGAGCTGAATAGTGCAGGGACAGTGTCAAGGCGCAGAGTTCAAGCCACATGACCAACAAAAACCAAACTGACTAAAGCAAAAAGAGCAGGTGTATGGCTCACTTTGTAGAGCAACTACCTAAAATGCATGAAGCCCTGAGTTTAATTGCTAGGATTGAAAGGAGGGAAGGATATGAAGGAATGGAAGGAGGAAAAGAAGGAAGAGATGGGTTTTGATATAACCAAATAATGGAAAGCTTTAAAGTATTAAATAAAGGTATCACAAGTATTTTATATGAAAAGATACTGATTGTTTACTAAAAGGCAAATTATAAAATGTGGTATTCAGGCTAAAATACATGTTCAATTTTGTTTTTCTCTAAAGTGATATGTGCCTCTTTAGTTTAAAGTAGTAAATGAGTTAAAAAATGGAAGAGTTGTTAGAAATGAATCATTATTTCTTATCACTTTTTCTGCTACATTCACCACCTACAAAATTGAAACAATGTTGATCATTTTAATTATTAATTTATTAATTTAAGCTTTCATCTTTAGTGTATAGTCTATTGTGCACATCATTTAGTTGTTTGAACTCTTTTTTTGTTTGTTTTTTGTCCATCATGGGTCCTGCACTCTGGGCTTGGGCACTGTCCCTTAGCTCTTCACCTCAAGGATATCACTCTACCACTTGAGCCACAGTGCCACTTCTGGCTTTTCTGCTTATGTGGTACTGAGAAATCGAACCCAAAGTCTCATACATGCAAGGCAAGCACTCTACCACTTAGCCACCTTCCCAGCCCTGAACTCTTTTTTTTTCCTTCAGACATGGGGCTTGAATACAAGGCATGGGTGTTGTCCCAGAGCTTCTTTGCTCAAGGTTAGCACTCTACCATACATGTTTAAACCATCGTGCCATTTCTCTTTTTTTAGTGGTTAATTGGAAATAGCAGTCTCATGGGAACTTTTCTGCCTAGGGCTGGCTTTGAACCACCATCCTCATTTCTCAGCCTCCTGAGAAGGTAGGATTACATGTGTGAGCCACCTGTACCCTTGTGCTCATTTTTTAAACTGTTATATAAGTTTAGTTCCCCCACCCAAATACGTACAAACTGAGATGCAAATTGGCTATAAATAAACCACTAGTTGAGGATGCTGAGATTACAAATGATCGCAAATTGTTTTTAAATTTGTTTAATATGTGAATCTTGAACTGAGGGCCTGGTTGAAATACCTGTTCTCTTGTGCTCAAGGCTATCACTCTACTAGTTTGTCCCACAGTGCCCCTTTAAGTTTCTTGGTTACCAGTTAATGAGATAATAGTCTCACAGATCTTCTTACCAAGGCTGTTATTAAACCTCAATTATCAGATCTCAGCCACCTGAGTTGTTATGATTACAGGCATGAGCCACTGGCACCAGTTTTTTAAAAAGCAACAACAAATTAGGGGAGGATGAAGGAGGAGAAACTAGAGGCTAAACAAGCTCTCACATAGAAAATACTTGTAGTGTTCCAGTGAAGAGTCCTATGCCAGAGAATTACCAAGTGTGCCATCACAGTACAGAGAGTTTGGCTAGAAAGGGAAAATCCAGGCAAGGAGACAAATCTGAGCACTTGCCATTAGCTGCAGCTGTGGTGGCATCACCAACGGCAGCAGCCTAGCCGCCAAAGGAACAACACAGAGTCTGTGACAATGGTGCCAGACACAGCAGGTGAACGGATTCTATTTAAAACCAGAAAGAACTGACAAGTAGCCCATATGTTCATCCTGCAGATGACAGACCAGAGACAACTGAGGAACCAAGACTCCAGTGTGAGTAGAATACTGACATACTCACTCCTTCTCAGGGAGCAGAGGAGGGAAGGCCACCCCTCCCGCCCTCACCCCCGGAGATCTCTATAATTGATATTGAAAAGGCCCAGCTGAGCAGCTAGCAGTATCTCAGGCCTTGGAAAAAAACAAAAGTCATTTAGGAGGTCACAGGCACCTGACCTGACCTGCCAGGCTAAGCTCATCCCTGGGAAAAGTCACCCAGCCCAGGCAGACAAAGCTCTGCCCCGAGGGGAGTGACTTTCTTCACTGGGTAAACAGTGCCAGAGGCTGCCCCTCTCTACACCAGCCTAGGCAATCAAGTGAAATTCAGTAACATAAACCCTGAGAATGGTTCCAGGCTGGGCTCTGTGAGTGTCTCAGAGCTACCCCTCAGGGAAAAGCTACAATTTGTTGAAAGGCCTCAACTCTACCCAGAACCTAGCCTCATCACAGCATCTTCAAATTAGAGGAAACAGCCATCTCCCTCTTTTGTGAAACTCAAAGCAGATCTCCCTCATATTGAACTATCCTGGGAGGAGGATCACAAAATCCTGTGTAAAGCAGAGCATTTTTCTTCCTGTTCAAACAAATTGACTTAAGAAACCAATCAAGCCACACGCAAACCAAACACCACAAGCAGACTAGAGACTCCACCAAGAGACTGGTTACAGACACAGAGAGATACAGGATCTTCCCATCTACTTACCCCCACCCCCAAAAAAAGAACACTTTTTTGTACCTTTTTTAATTTTTAGTTTTTTTTTTTAATATTTTCTTTTAATCTTTTTTTCCTCCCCTCCTAATTTTTATTTTAGGTGTGTGTGTGTGTGTGTGTGTGTGTGTGTGTGTGTGTGTGTGTGTGTGTGTGTGTGTGTGTGTGTGCTTTGTTTAAATCTCTACTGACCTTTTGGTCCTTTTTTTCTATTTTTTTCTTTTTCATTCTTTTCATTTTTTCTTCTGTTTCCTTCTTTTTGTGTGACTTATTTGCTGTTCTGCTCATCCTCAGATATATGCCCGTCATCAAATATTAGACCTTACCCCATTGTATACACATTTAAGAATTTTATTACTCAATTCAAAACTTCTTAGTCTTAAATTCTGTAATAGCAGTATTATCTCTTTATACCTATATAATTTTTGAGAATTCATATCTCCTTTCTATCCCTCCCCGCCTCTCATTGTATCCTTTTCTTCTCTCAAATATCACCTTAAACTGAGATAATTTTTAAGATTCATTTTTTAAACTTAAATATTTGTTTTTCCCATTTTTTTCTTGTCTGTTTTTTCTCTCTCCTACAACATTGTCCAATCCATTTCGCTCTTTGAGATTAGAACTTGGTTAAATTCACTCTCCTTTTACCTCTCCACATTCTTCTAATCTTATTTTTCCTCACATTTGTCCCTAAATATAATAATTTCTGGTTTGCCAAATTCATCCTTGCTGTTGTTAGCCCATTAATCCATAGTTGTTTGATGTTGAATAGATTGTATCTGTTGAACTAGATTATATCTGGTTCTTTTTGCCTGTGCAACTACAGGACTTTGGTTGATGCATGCCTTGAAAAATTATCCTAGCAGAAAATTGGTGTTACTTTCATATCACATGGGCAGAACAAGCAAGAAAAATGCACGTTCTGGTATCTCAACTCCCACTCATGATAACCAGGTGACAAAACAGATAATGTGTATTTCAGAGGAGAGTTCCCCCACAAGTTCTATAAATATTACTGGGAAACATGGTGAATGAACAGATAGAAAACCTGCAAGGACTCAGTGTGAACATGGTAGGGAGAGAGAGGAGGCAAACCAAAGATCAATACAGTAATTTCATGAGCATTAGGAAGCTACTCAAAGATTGATACAGAATTGCATGAACAGGTTGAGAACACTCAAAGAGAAATAAAGAAATTGTGTGAGCAGCCTGAGACCCATCAGAGAAATACAGGAATTGCATGAGCAGGCTGAAAACAGACAAAGAGAATATCAGGAATTGAGTGAGCAGGCTGAGAATAGTCAAAGAGATCTACAGGAACTGCATGAACATGAGGAAGCTAATCAAAGAGTCATACGGGAATTGCAAGGGAGGGACGAGAATAAACAAATATCAATAGAGGTATTCATGGAATCCATAAACAGACAGCTTGAAGAATTCAGGGAGACCACAAAGGAATGCTGAATCTAACCCGACAGTAGGAATGGGAGTATAAAGAAAGCATAACCAAACATCTAAGTGATTTGAGAATAAGCACTGAACACCAAATTAAGGAAGTAAAGAAGTTCATAAAAGATCTAAAACAAAGCTCCAACAAAGAATACGAAGTTATCAAAGCCAAACAATCAGAAGGAAAATGAATAAAAAACAAAGAAGAAAGTCTTTACAGTAGGTTAGACCATGCAGAAGATCGAATCTCGGTGAATGAAGACAGCCTAGATATTATAAAGAAAGAATGTACAATTATCCAAGACAAATCCAGAAATATGATAGATATATTCAGCAATTGGAAGACACCAACCGAAGGCTTAATCTGAGAATAATGGGTGTAGAGGAGCACCTAGAGTCAGAAGATAATGGTCTAGGAAATTTTTTTAACAGGATCCTAGCAGAGAAATTCCCAAACATGCAAAAGGATAGGCCTATTCAGATACAAGAAACTTTTAGAACCCCAAATAGACCAGATGAGAGCAGGACATCCCACTGTCACTTTATAATATGCACAAGATCAATTCAGACCAAGGAAAAGATCCTTAAAGCTGTCAAAGAGAAAAGATCAATCATCTATGACAGGAAACAAATTAGAATAACTTCATTTTTTCAGCAGAGAAAATTAAAGCAAGAAGAGCCTGGAATGATGCATGCTATGACCTAAAGACAAATTATGAACCAAGAATACTGTGAAAAGCTAAATTCTCCTTCATAACCAAATGTGAAATAAAAACCTTCCATAGCAAAGAAAAACTGAAAAAAAATATATCTCCACCAAACCGGTCCTACAAAAGATACTTAAAGATGTCCTACACAGACAGAACCGACAAAATCACAATAAAGGCAAAGAAACTGCACCCAAACTGAGAATCCAAAAACCATTGGAAGAACCAAGTTGCCGCAGCACCCAAGAAGGTGGATAAAATGGCAGAAACTACCAAACACTTCTCAGTTCTTTCAACATGAACAGACTTAACTCTCCAATTAAGCGACATAGACTGTCTAGTTGGATTAAAAAGCAACATCCTTCTATCTGCTGCCTTCAGGAATCACACCTTGCCCATAAAAACAAACACACTTTGAAAGAGAAAGTCTGGAACAAAATCTACCAAGCAAATGGCCCCCATAAACAGACGGGAGTTGCAATCCTAATATCAGATAAAATTAAATTTAAATTAGTGAGAAGAGATAAAAAAAAAAGGTCACTACATTCGAATTGAGGGATCTTTCTTTCAGGAGGTGTGATTCTCTGGCTTAGGACTCTTCATTGGAACACTAAAATTGCTTTCTATGCGAGAGCTTGTTTAGCCTACAGCTTCTCCTCCACCATTTTCCCAGAACTCATCAGAAAATAACATTTAAAGGCAAGCCCATGTAGGAAAGTACATGGGAAATTTTTTCTGTGTGTGCCAGTCATAGGTGTTGAATTCGTTCTACTTTACTCAAGGCTGGTGTTCTATTAATCTCAGCTAATTGGTGGGATCACTACCAGCTAATTGGAGGTGAAGAGTCTCATGGAATTTTCTGTGCAGGCTGACTTCAAACTGATAATCAGATTTCAGCTTCCTGAGACATTCTGTGCTTTGCATGAGACACTTATCTCCAATGAACCACCAAAAAGAAGGAAAAACACCTGGGTTTGAACTGTGGCTCCAATGGCTAACTCCAATGTGTCTCCAATGAGACAATGATTTCTGGGACAGCACCCACACATTGAGATCAAGCTCCAGGACCAGCACACACAAGAATAAAATAAATAAATGAAAAGAAAGATGGAAGAAGAAAAGGGAGAGCCGATTTCAGAGGTTAAAATGAGCAAAATTGATTTAGCTTACACTTGTTACTTTACTTACTCAAGGGTCTCACATCTGAGGATCAGTGTTCAAGGTCAGCCAAGGCAGGGGAGTCCATGAACTCTACTCTAATTATCCCACTACAGTTTTTTTTTAAAGCTCCAAATTGTGCTGTGGCTCACATATTAGAGGGCTAGTATTAAAATTGTACTGGGGCAGGGCTGGGAAGGTGACTCAGTGGGAGAGTGCTTGCCTTGCATGCATGAAGCCCTGGGTTTAATTCCTCACCAATACATGAGCAGGAAAAGCCAGAAGTGGCGAAGTAGCACAAGTGGTACGGCTCTAGCCTCAAGGTGAAGAGCTGAGGGACAGTGCCCAGGCCCAGAGTTCAGGCTCCATGACAGGCAAAAAAAAACAAAAAAAAAAAAAAAAAAAAGGGAACTGGGACAATACATAGGCTCTGATTTATAGCTCCAAGCCCAGCATACATAGGAAAGAAAAAGTAGAAATTAAAAAATGTATAAGAAAAATCCAATTAAATTTTCAAAATGAGTCATGAGTTTTTGGTTTTTGTGTGTAATACTCTTTTTTTGGTCAGTTGTAGGGCTTGAACTCTGGGTCTGAGCGCTGTCCCTCAGCGCTTCAGTTCAAGGCTAGTGCTCTACCAGTTGAGCTACAGTGCCACTTCCTTTTGTGTGTAATCCTAAATACTAAGATAGATTAAATCTGAGGGCTATGGTCTCTTATCTTCAAATCACCAGCAAAAGAAGTAAACAAAAAAATAGTAGTGAATCTGTGATGGAGTTGAAAGCACCAGGCTGAGTGAGAAAACTATGAAACAGTGCCCTGGCTCAGAGATTCAGCCTCAGGATCACAAAAATGTAAATAAGAAGAGAACCTGGGGCTGGTGATTCATGCCTGTAATTCTCCAGGAGGCAGAAATTTTGGTATCCAGTGTAAAGGCCAATTCTAGCAGGAAAGTCCAGAAGACAGTTGCTGATGGGACATCCTGGGGCTAGAATTGTAGTACTCCCAGATTTTTGGCAGTTAATTGGAGGTAAGGATCTTAGACTTACCTGCTCAGCCTGGCTTTGAACCATGATGGTCATATTTCAGCCTCCTGAAACAGGCCAGGCCTTGCATGAGTTCTGGCTCCAGCACTAGCACACTCACAAAAAATGAAATGAATAGATGCAAAGAAGACTAGATGAGAAAGAAGAACCAATAACTGAGGCTGCAATGAGCCAATCAGCCCATCACTGGTGGCTCATATCTGTAATTCCGTTTAGTCAAGAGGCTAAAATGTGTGGATAATTTTTAAACTCCAGACCGAGTAGGAAAGTCCATAAGACTTGTGTGTGTGTAAGTATGTCTGTGTATGAGTCCTGTTGCTTGAACTTCTACTGTTTTGCACAAAGTTCTACCAATCTCAGCTTTTTAGTGGTTATAATTGGAGATATCATGTACTTTCCTGCCCAGGCTGGCACCAACTTTGATTCTCAGATTTCAGCCTCATAAATTTGGTCTAGATCTACATTATATTCGTTTCTAATTAAACACCAAAACAGAAAGAAAATCCTGGAGTGTAGCTGTGGTTCAACTGGCAGAACTGGGAAAATTTCTGGGACAGCACCCAGACACTGAGTTCAAGCTGGATGACAAACACAGAAGAAATAAAAAGAGGATAGAAGTACAAAAGGAAGAGTCAGTGACAGAGGTTTAAATGAATCAAACATTGGTTTCTCACACATGTTGTACAAGGTACTCAGGAGAATTAAATCTAAGATTCATGATTTGTGGTCAGCCCAGGTAGGAGGGTCCATGAGACTCATATATCTAATTTGCCACCAAAAATAAGCTACAATTTGTACTTTGGCTCATTTGTTTGAGTGTTTGTCTCAAATTTAAACTTTAGGACAAAACCTAGGCCCTGAGTTGAAGTACTAAACATACATTTCAAAACAAACAAACAAACAAAAATACCCCCACGACTTAAAAAATGATGGGAAAAAGAAAACTAAGGTTTAAAAATGAGGCATGGTTTTTGGTTCATGTGTGTATTCCTATCCATTCTAGGTTCAAAGCTAGACTGGGCAGGAAAGTACATGAAACTGTTAACCCCAACTACCTAGACAAAAGCTGGAAGTGCAGATATGACTGTAGATCTAAAGCACTGTATTTGGTGCAAAAGCTAATTTAAAAAACTGCTGACCCAGAGTTCAATTCTTAGTGCTAAAAAATTGTAGGAGAAGTGAAGAAAGGCCAATTGTAAATTTAAATATTAGCCTGGGGTTTTTTGATCATGGCTGTAGTTGATACCTGGCTACAACAATCTTGGGATCAAGTTTCAAGGCCAACCCAAAAAGCAAAGTCCAGAAGACTTTGTGCGTGTATGTGTGTGTATGTGTGAATGTGTGTGTGTGTGTGTGTGTGTGTGTGTGTGTTTCTATGTGTGATGTGTGTGTTTCTGTAGTATCCTTTGCCTAGTGCCCTAGCATTCCCAGGTTTTGGGTGGTGAATTGGAGATAAGAGGGTGGTGGATTTTCCTGCCCAGGCTGTCTTTGAAACATGGTCCTCAGATTTCAGCTACCTTATTTAGCTGGAAGTTGAGCTGTGGCTTTAGTGGCAAACTGGGCAAATATTTTCTGGAACTGCACGCAGACCCTGAGTTCAAGCCCCAGGACATGCACAGAAGAAATAAAGAAGAGTAGAAGTAACCAAGGAAGAGCGAGTGACAAAGCCTTAAATCAATCAAGCATCAGTGGCTAATAAATGTTTTACTAGCTATTCAAGAGCCTGAAATCTGAGGATGATGGTTCATGGCCAGCCTAGGCAGGAGAGTCCATGACTCTTGTCTCTAATTAATCAACCCCCCAAAAAGGTGCCAAAAAGTTATGATGTTTCTCATGTAATAGAGGATATCCTTGAATAAAAACTTCTAGGACAGAATATGAGCCCCAATTTGTAGACCCAGGAACAGCACACACATGCAAAAAATACAAAGTAAACAAAAGAAGGAAGTGGCAAGCATATATTAAAGTTTTAAAATGACACAAGGGTTGTTGGTCCTGTGTATAATCCTAACTACACAAGAGCCTGACATCTGAGGATTGTGGTATCAAGTCAGCCTGGGTAAGAACGTGCTTGAGATGCTTATCCCAGCTACCTAGCACAAAGCCCTGAGCTGGAGCTGAGGTGGTAAAGCATCAGCCTTCAGTTAAAAAGCTAAGAAACAGTCCCAAGAGCCAGAGGTAAAGCTGGAGGGCCACTAAAAAATTACAAATAGCAATCAATACAAAGGAGAGCAGAAGAAGAGAGACTGAAATCTGAGGATCCACAATTCAAAGTTAATGCATGCAAGAAAATCCATGAGACATCCTATGTATGTGTGCATCTGTGTGCCATCTTACAGCTTGTGTGTGCCTTCTTGAACGTGTGCTGGTTTGTTCAAGGACAGAGCTCTACCACTCCAAGATTTTCAGTGGTTAATTGGAGGTCATGGTCTCATGGACTTTCCTTCTCAGCCTGGCTTGATTCATGGTAGACTTTCCTCAGACTCTTATCTCCAATTGTCAAAAAGAAAAAAAACAGAAATCCAGGGAATTGAGTTATGGCTCAAGTGGCAAAATTGGGCAATCCGTTTCTGGGACAGCAACCAGGCCCTGAGTTCAAGCCCCAGGACAATCACAGAAGGATTAAAGAAAGAGAGGCTAGAAGTGCAGACGGAAGATCCAATGACAGAGGTTTAAATAAATCAAGCATTGGTAGCTCACCGATGTTCTATCAGCTACTCAGGAGGATGAAATCTGAGTATCACCATTTTTTGAAGGCCAGCCCAGGTAGGAGAATCCATGAGACCCTTATGTCTCATTTGTCACCGAAAATATGACACTAGCTGTGCTCTGGTTCAGGTGGTATATTCCTAGTCTTAAACAGAAAGCTGTGGTACAGCACACAGGCCCTGGTGCTGAGGTCCCAGCACAAAAGTATACGAAAACGAAGAAAAAAGAGCACAAATTATTAAAGAGAGAAAGAGAAAATTATCATTTCAAAATGAGCCATGGGTTGTTAGTTTATTTGTGTATTCCTAGCTACTGAGGAAGTTGAAATATGAGGATCACAACTCAAAGCCAGCCTGGGTAGGAAAGTGATTGAAATTCTAATCTTCAACTACCCAGAAAAAGCTAGAAATGAAGTTTTGATAGTAATTGTAAAGTACTGAAATTTGGCGAAAACCTGGGGAAAAGATTCCTGGTCCATAATTCAGCTCAAAGTAGACTAAAAACAAAACTGAAAGAAGAGAAGAAATGACCATTTGAGATTTAAAAATAAGCCTGGCGCTGGTGGTTCATGCTTATAATTTTAGCTTTCAGGAAGCTGAAGTTTGAAGATAGTATTTAAAGGCCAGTCCAAACAGGGAAGGACATGGGCCTTTTTTTTCTGTGTGTGCCAACCTAGGGCTTGAATGTGTGTAGGAGCTCTACCACTCCCAGCATCTTGGTAGTTGATGAAAAGTATCTCATGAACTTTCCTACTCAGGCTGGCTTCAAACTATGATACTCAGATTTCAGCCTCCTGAATCTTGCTGGGCTTTACATGAGACTCTTATCTCCAAAAGGAAGAAAAATAAAACCTGGCGATTGAGCTGTGGGTCCAATGGCAGAAATGAGAAAATAATTTCTGAAACAGCACCCAGACCTTGATATTAACTTCAGGGCCAACACACATACAAAGAATGAAATAAATGTGGAAGAGGGTGGGAGAAGAAAGAGCCAATTTCAGAGTTTAAAATGAGCCAAGCATTGGTGGCACACACCTGTGATGGTACCTACTCAGGAGGCTCAAATCTGAGGCTCACAGTTGAAAGCCAGCCCAGATAGGAGAATTCATATACTCAACCCTAAATAGCTACTTAAAACCAAACAACATCAAAAAATAGCGACAAGTTGTGCGGTGGCTCATGTCTTAATTTGCTAGTCTTGAGTAAACCACTCGGGGATAGCACCTGGGCTGATTTGTAGACCCAGGACCAGCATACACAAGGAAATAAAAATACAAATAAAACGGTGTAAGAATGGCAGGAAATATGGCTTAGAGGTAGAGTGATTGCCTAGCATGTTTGAATTCCTGGGTCTGTTTCCTCAATACCTCATAAATAGAAAAGGCTGGAAGTAGCACTGTGCCTCAAGTAATAGAGTCCTCACCTTCAGTAAAAGAAGCTCAGGAACAGTGCCCAAGCCCTGATTTCAATCCTCAAGGCTAGGGGAAAAAAAGATGTGAGAAAATCCAATTAACGTTTCAAAATTATCCCTGAATTTTTGGTTGATCTATTTAATCCTAGTGATTCAGAAGGCTGAAATCTAAAGTTTGTTGTTCGTAGCCAACTTGGGCAGGGAATTGCCTAAGTCTCCAACTAATCAGCAAAAAAAGCCAGAAATGAGGATGTGTTTGTAGTTGGAAAGCACCAGCCCTGAGGAAAAACCTATGACACAGTGCCCTGGCTCAGAGATCCAGCCTCAGGATCACAGTAAGAGAATTAAATGATTGGAAGTAGAGAACCTTGGACTGTTGGATCATGTCTGTAATTCTAGAAAGGCAGAAGGCTGAAATATAAGATCCAGTGTAATGGCAAACCCAGTCAAGAAATTCCAGGAATCCATGGGACCTATGTTTTTTGGGCCTGGCTTACTTCACTGAATATAATTTTTTCCAAGTCTTTCCATTTCCTAACAAATGGGGTAATGTCATTCTTTCTCACGGAGGCATAGAATTCCATTGTGTCCTGAGTCAAGCAGAAAAGGTCAGATAAGGTGATGTTAGGGAAATGAACCCTAAGATATGTATTCAAATGTTTTTTTTTTCTTTCATGCGGTTGTTTCTAACAAATTTATAAGATTATTTCTTTGTTGCTTTATATGTCCCTCCCCCACAGTATAACCCCTGCTTTCACTGTATTTGATGTTGGTATAATTTGTGGAGGGGAAGGGGAAAAACAAATCGTTTAAACAGGGATACAGGTGGACCCATTGCAACCATGAGATGTACAAGTCGTTATGTCGAAAATGAACTTTACAACTTTGGTGTGTGGGGGGGGAGTATGGGGGTGTGGGAGGAGGATGGGAAGGGATGGGAAGGGGAAACAAAGGAGGAGGCTACAATTCTTGATAAGAAATATACTCATTATCTCTTGCCCATGTAATTGTAACCCCTCTGTACAGTATTTTCACAATTAAAAAAAAAGGAAAAAAAAAAGAAATTCCAGGAGACTGTTTTGTGTGTGGTAGCCACACTGGAGATAGGATTTTGATGATTGAATGGAAATAAGTGTTTCATGGACTATCTTGCTCAGGCTTCTTTCAAATTATGATGGGCAGATTTCAGCCTCGTTTATCAGGCCAGGCCTTGCATGAGTTCAAGCTCCAGGACCAACAAACACAAAAATAATGAAACAAATGAAAAGAAGGGTAGAAGAAGAGAAGAAAGAGGCAATAGGAGAGTTTTCAATGAACCAATCATTGGTGGCGCATATCTGTGATTCTAGCTAAACAGGCTGAAATTTGAGGATAATGTTTAAAGTTGAACTCAATTATATGAGTTCATTTGATCTCTCTCTCTCTGTGTATCTCTCTCTCTCTATCATTCTCTGTCTCTCTCTCCCTCTGTGCCAATCCTGGTGTTAGAACTTGCACTCTTCAGTGACCTACTTACTTTCAGATTTTTAGTGGTTAATTGGAGAAAAGAGTGTTAAGGACTTTCCTCAATTTTCAGCTTCCCGAATCTGGCCTACCTCTACATGAGTCTCTTGTCTCCAATTAACTTCCCCCAAAAGCCAAATGTTATGGTTAGTCCCATATATGCACTGTGACAGCATCTGAGTTTCAATTTCTACTCCTAGGACAAGCAAAAATGAAGAAAATAAGAAAAGAAGGTGGAAGCAAGCACATATTAAAGTTTTAAAATGACCCAAATGTTGCTGGTCATGTGTGTAATCTTTAGTATAGAAGAGGCTGACGTCTGAGGATTGCAGTGTCAAATCAGCGTGGGCAGGAATGTGCTTGAGACTCATCTTCAGCTACACAGCACAAAACCTTGAGCTGTGGCTGAGATTGTAAAAGCATAAGCCTTGAGTGTAAAAGCATAAGCATAGGCCCCAGAGTTAGAGGTGAAGACACAGGACCAATAGAATTTTCAAAGAGAAGTTGAAGACAGGCTGAAATCTGAGGATCATGGTTCAAAGCTAGCCCATGCAAGAAAGTCCATGAGGCTTTCTCTGTGTGTGCATAAGTGTGCTGTCCTATGGCTTGAACTTGTGCTGTTTTGTTCAAGGATAGAGCTCCACCACTCCCAGCTTTTCATTGATTAATGGGAGCTAATACTCTCATGGACTTTCCTGCCTTGGTTGGCTTCGAACCATGATCCTCAGATTTCTGAAAACTGATTCATGCTGGGCTTTGCATAAGACTCTTATCTCCTATTAGCTACCAAGAATTAAAAATAAAAATTAAACTGGAGTTGAGCTGTGACTCAAGTGGCAAACTGGTCAATCACTTTTTCTTTTGGGGGGGGAGGGGTCCGGTTATAGGGCCTGAACTCTGGGCCTGGGCACTATCCCTCAGCTCTTCAGCTTAAGGCTAGTGCTCTACCACTTGAGCCACAGCGCCCCTTCCGGCTTTTCTCTTTTTGCTTATGTGGTGCTGAGGAATGGAACCCAGGGCCTCATGCATGCAAGGCAAGCGCTCTACCACTAAGCCACCTTCCTAGCCCCTGGGCAATCACTTTCTAGGACAGCACTCAGGGACTTATTTCAAGCACCAAGACAAAACAATTATAGCCACAAGTTATATTTTGGCTCATGTGATAAGCCACTAGTCTTGACGAAAAATCTCTGGTATTGTATCCAGGCCCTGTTTTGTAGGCCCAGGACTAGCACATAAACAAAAATAACAAACAAGGAAAATTTTAAAAAGAAAAATTAGAAAAAATAACATATTCATGTTTTTAAATGAACAATCGGTTTGTGGTTCATGTGTATAATCGGAGTACTTCAGGAAGCTGAAATCTGAGGATCATGGTTTGAAGCCAGACTACCCAGAAAAGTACATTAAAATCTTATGTTCAATAAGCCAGCAAAAAGCTAGGAGTAGAGCTATGGTTGAGTTGTAAAACATAATCCTTGATTCAAAAAACTAATAAACATAAGGGCGCTGAGAAAGTTGCCAGTCCCTAGATGGAGAAAAAAAACATAAAAAATTTCAAAAATAAATAATAAATTGTAATAGAAAAAAATCATGTTTAATATGATACAAAGGAAAACAGTTATTTTTTAAGTGCAGCAAACAACATACTCCAAAGTTTCAAAATGACATACTGAGAGTAAGGGGAAAAGGAAAAATTTTAAAACTCATGTAAATATTAAATCCAAACTGACATGACCAAAATCTAATATGATCAGAAACTGCTCAGAGGGTAGAGCCATACGGGCTGGCTTTGATCCATGGTCCTCAGATATCGGTCTCCTGAATAGCTAGGATTACAGGTGTGAGACACCTGCACCAGGCCATCATTTCTTCCAATAACATTTCAGGGGGATGGAATAGCACTGCACCACATACATTCATTAGCAACTGCTCCAGGGTGAGCCAGATGCTCAGACCAAATCCACTGACCTTGATAATCTTTGGTGTCCAAAAGGATATTGTTGGACTTAAGGACTTAATGTATGATTTTGTTTGGTGTAAGTAGTGAACAGCACTTACAACATGTATGACAAGCCTCCTGGCTTCATTCTCGTATAGGCGGCAGAATTTTCAGATCCACCCCAGGAGGTATCCCCTAGTGGCCAGTTCCATGATGAGATACACATAGTCTTCCTTCTCCATTACCTGGTACAACCTGATGATGTGTTTGTGCCATACCTTCTTAAAAATGTCCACCTCACTCTTTATCCAATGATGAGGACTCTCACTTCCAGAGTATTTTAAATGCCACGTCTTGTCTGTGAGGAAGGAATGGGCCAGCTTCACTTTTCCATAGGTACCTGTGTCGAAGAGCTCTTTCTTCTGGTATTGTTTGATCTCCTCCTTCAAGGAGCTTGAGATTGCTTCTTTCTGTACTTCCATCCTTGTGCTAAAATGGCAGGTAGCAAGTCTACCTAAATAAATTAAATAAAATTAAGGAAAAACCAAGAAAGAGCAAAAAGAAATACCAAAATCCAAATAACAGCCCATCCCCACTACCAAAAAAATCATTTAAGTTTGATTCAGTCCAGCGGGTCATCAAGCAAGATCTCCAAGCTCTGTTAACTGACATAGGTTGGAGCACAGTGGCTTTCTATATATCCTTCATGCCCTCACACAATGGAGCAATCACAACCAGGCATAGTGATATCATAGATGAAATGGACCAATCAGAGTCTGGTCCAGTGAGGTCAGAGAAATTGTGGACCAATCACAGCCTGCCAACATTGACACTGTAGCTCTTAGACCTCAAAGACTGTTGCTAAGGAATCCATGTGGCTTGAAATTCCTCTGGTCATTCTCGTGGCATTTCTGAAACCACTAGGACAGTGGTCAAAATCCTCTGATTTTCTAGAGGAATACTGAATCTAATAAATTGCTTCTCTGGAGACACTAGCTAATAGCCTCCGTTATTGATGGCCACCTTATCCAATGTCTTTTTCCAGCAATAGCACTGCAAAAAGGACTCTGTCCTTCTCAAGGACAGCTGTGTCCTACAACTTCCTCCTGAGGGGACAAGTTCCAGGGTGGCTTTGAGCCACCACCCTCACAATTCACCTTCCTGAATAGTTATGATTATAGACCTGAGCCATTGGTGGGTACTTAGCTCATCTTTTACATTTGGAGGAAGTATATTTGTTAGAAAGTTGGGTTTTAGATATGTCCTTTTAACACTTTAAATTTGTAGCCCTTGCTGTCTAATAGTGAATCTAGTTTCTGATGAGATATTTGTCTTAACATCATTGAAGATTACTTGTGTGTGATGAGTTGTGTCTATGGGCTATGGGAAGTTTTCTGATTTTGTTTAATTAGAATGCGTCTTAATGTGGACCTGTGTAATTATGTTAATTGACTTTTTTGAGCTGATAGATTCCTGCATGGAAGGGTTCATGCTTTCAATCAAAATTGGGAAGTATTGGTTTTTATTCCTTCAAATACGATGTATTTTTATTTTTCCCTCTATACATATATATATATATATATTATACATTATATATATACATTGTATATGTGAATATACATATATATGCCTACATGTTCATATTATATATGCATTTATATACATATATAGTTTCACATAGCTTCCACTTTTGTCATTGTTTATGTTAGGAAGTTTAGATTGATCCTAGCTACTCCATCAGAGTTAGAGTTTGAAGTTTCCCTCTTTATTTCTTGATGAAAATATGCATTACTCGATAAGGATATTGAAATAGGTATTAAGCACAGATAGCCTCTCTCTTTCTCTCTCTCTCTCTCTCTCTCTCTCTCTCTCTCTCTCTCTCTCTCTCTCTCTCTCTCTCTCTCTCTCTCTCTCTCTCTCTCTGTCTCTCTCTCTCTCATTTCTTGCCTTGGTTAGGTCTCTGAGCACACGGCCATTGCTTCTCGGGGTCTTCTAGTGTGCTGTGAAATTTTACAGTGTCATAT
This sequence comes from Dipodomys merriami, assembly GCF_024711535.1. Taxonomy (NCBI): domain Eukaryota; kingdom Metazoa; phylum Chordata; class Mammalia; order Rodentia; family Heteromyidae; genus Dipodomys; species Dipodomys merriami. The sequence goes on from NW_027204230.1 coordinate 27,117, forward strand.
TCTGCTGCAAAAGCCACCAGGCAGACCTCCACTTGGAAGAGGAGCTTCTCAAAGGCAATCTGCATGGGTGCACCTGCCTCCCTCTGTCTTGATGTCAGAGCCCCACAGCTACTTGGGGTGTCTTTAGCAGATGCCCTTTTGCCTGGACTGCTGACTGGTGACTGCTAGCCCAAGCACAGCCTTTAATTACTCATCAGATATCTGTGGTGGATCCTGGGGGTGTTCCCTTTTTGGTGGCTATGCTTGGAGCAAGGCAGGGGGAAGCAGAAGCCTCACTATGTTCTGACTTCTGGGGCACAACAAATGCCAAGCGTTTCTCTGAGCTCTTTACAGAATACATGGGCAGGTTCAGGAGCACAAGCTGAGCTCAAGGGTCCCCTAAACACCGGGTGGGCTATAGAGCCGGGCATCACAGATCTTTTTGATGGGCTGCGGGTACCATCTGGAAGCTGTTTGGACAATTAGGAGGTCTGAGTACATCATGCGATTAGATGTGGGACTCTGAGCTTCATGCATTGTTTGCAATAGGGCTGAGCCCTCCCTCCGGTATTGTCCTGGTGCTCTCAGAGTGTGTGCTGGTTTCTGGCAGTGAGAAAAGTTTAATGTGTGTTTTATTCCCTGAGTCTCACTAGGAAGTTCTATTGTTGGCAGGGATGATTCTGTCATTGGGAGGTCTGTGTGTTCTGTGTGTAAGGGAATCTACAGACTTCATAGCACATCTTGGCTTTCTCTCTGAATACTTAGTTTCTGTGAAAGACTGGTCTCGGAAAGGCCTAAGTGTTTAAGGCTTCAGATGCTTTATAGGTTTCCAGACATATCCAGGGCTTGTTCTTTTTGATCTTTCAATGACAGCTCTAATTTCCTCCCTTAGTCATAGTCTATTAACCCCTTTGACTCTGGCATAAATGAGGGTAACAGGCAGGACTGTTGTGTTGCTAAGTAAAGCAGACAGGGCTGCTTTGTTGCTGAGAAAAAGCAGGCAGGCCTGTCTTTTACATAGTTTCATTTTATTCCCCGAAGTTGGTAAATAAAGCCTCCAGATTGGCCTTCAGGAGCTGCTCATGATCATTGCTCCATTCCTTTTCCCTGCTCTTACCATACTGCCTTGCTATTTGAATTCATTTTTATTTTTAATTTTTGTCAGAAACAAAGAGGCAATTAAAAATCTACATGTAATGTTAATTTTTATTCCTGAATTACTAAAATACATGAAGAACATGTGAATTAAAGCAGCATAAAATGGCAGATGGCATGAGCTTGATCACTGTCCCTCTACTCTGTCTCTCTTGCTCTACCCTGGGGTGACCACTGCAAATTGTTAGTTATGTATCCCTTCATCTAAACCAAATTTTCACAAAGAACAGGCTATTTAAAAAGAGACTTGCCCACAGTTATCCAAGGCCCTCAAACTGCTATCTTAGTTGGAGGCCAATTTTCCATTCACACTATGGATTTTCAAACGTCTACACTCAGGTTCACAGACCTGAGCCAAGTCTGTGCTGGAACCAGAACCGGAGGTGGTAACTTATTGATCACTAAGGGAGAAGTCTGCAATAGCTAGAAATCTGCCCTTTGCCTTTCCCACTAAGTCACAGTATCAGGTATGAGGACCAAGGAGTTAGACAGGCCTTTTAAAAGTTACTAGACTTTGGGTTTTAACTTTTGTAATTCCAAGTTTCTTTTCAGATCAAATATTGGGCCTGTACAACAGCAGCCCATGAGGAAGTGATGTCCAGAACTTGTGCAAGTGTCTCAGATTATTTGAATTTGTTTTTACTGAATTTTTTTTCTACAATCCACACCTATGGCCAAATAGGGTGTAGAAAAACAAGGCCACTTCCACTAAACCAGATTGTTCATGTTCAAGACCTAACTTGAGTCCACTCCATTTGATGCAATACTGTTCAAAGGAACATTCATTCAGTGAGGAGTAAAACAGTGTATATCTGTCAGAGATAGATGTTAACCCTTGACTTTTAACGTTATAGGTGTTATTTGAGCCAGATGCTTGTGGCATATACCTGTAATCCTGGCTACTCAGCATTCTAATTTGAAGCCACCCAAGACCAGAATGTCTGTGAGACTTTTATCTCCAATTAACCACCAATAAGCCCGAAGTAGAGTTGTGGTTCAAGTGGTAGAGCATTAGTCTTGGACACAAAAGCTCAGGAACAGTACCCAGGCCCTCAGTTCAAGTGTCAGGGCTAGCAAACACATACCAAAAATGTCGTATTTGCAAGCAAAGAATAAATTTTAATTTGATCTCTTTTTAGCCAATTTAATGTCTGAGTTCTTGATCTGCAAGCATCTTGGCCACTCTACTCCTGGAGAATAACAATTATTCAAGTGGAAAAGAAGTATCTAGAATGATTCTCCATTAGAGATGCTGGTGTTTGAAAGACTGCGAAAAAAATACTTCAGTCTCTAAAAAAATATAACACTCACAGTGGAACCTCTGAATTTGTTCATTGATGGTCAGTATCTAGGCTTGAACTCAGAACCTGGGCTTTGTCCCTCAAGGCTAGCACTCTACCACTTGAGACACATCTCCACCTCTAGCCTCTTTGGCAGTCAATTGGAGTAAGAGTCCATGGATTTTCCTATCTTAGCTGGATTCGAATAACGATCCTCAGATCTCAGCCTCCTGAGTAGCTAGGATTACAGGCTTGACCCTGTGATGGCTAATTGAAATTTAATGATACCTACTACCAGAGATGGTAGTTAAGGCATTTACATCCACCACAAAAGTCCAAGTTAATTTCAGCTATGGTTTCTCCAACACACTTAAGAGAAAGATCAATAGAGATCTATCATTAAACCTTAATAGTAGAATTCAAATACTCTTGGCTTATATTATTTTTTTTACTTGTGAGAATACCACACAAAGGAGTTACAATTACATGGGCAAGATCTTGGTTTATTTTGAGTCCTGCTAAATCCTAGATGTCCAGAGACAAATCCCAAAATACAAGTGTTAGGAGGTCAGAGACAGGAGAGTTCCCTGAAATTGCATTAAAATTAATATTAACAATAGTATCATTTGACTACCAATCTAACAAGTACACTTAATATAATTTTTTCCAAGCCTTACCATTTCCTAACAATTGGACCAATGTCATTATTTCTCATGGAGGCATAGAATCCCATTGTGTATATATACCACATTTTCTTGATCCATTCATCTACTGAGAGGCATCTGGGTGGGTTCCATATCTTACTTATGGTAAATAATGCTGCAATAATAAACATAGTCATGCTGGTAGCTTTAGTGTGGTCTTGTTTGTGATCCTTTGGGTAAATGTCCAAAAGTGGGATTGCTGGCAAATAGGGGAGCTCTATGTGGAGTCTTTTGAGGAACCTCCATATTGCTTTCCAAAGTGGTTGAACAAGTTTTCACTGTCACCAATGTTCACTTCTCTCCGCATGCCCTCAAGCATCTGTTGTTATTAGAGTTCTTGATTATTGCCATTCTAACTGGGGTGAGGTTGTATCTCTATGCTGTTATGATTTGCATTTCTTTTATGGCTAGACAGGTTGAACATTTCTTCATATGTCTATTGGCAATCCTTCTTCCCTCTTCAGAGAAGTTTCTCTGTAAGTCTTTAGCCCATTTATTTATTGGGCAGTTGTTTCTTTGGAGATTTGTTCTTGGGGAATTTAATTTTTTAAGTTCCAGGTATATTTTAGATATGAGTCCCTTGTTGGTTGTATGGCTAGTGAAGATCTTCTCCCAATCTCTGGCCTTTTTATTGATCTTGCTATCTATGTACTTGGCCATGCAGAAGCTCTGCAATTTTGTGCAATCCCATTTGTTCAATCCTTCTTTGATTTGTTGTGTTTCTGGGACTCAATTAAGAAAATTTCGTCCTGTGCCAAGGAGACCTAGTGTTTCTCCTATTCCATACTGTAATGTTTTCAGATTGTCTGCTTTGATTCTGAGGTCTTTGATCCATTTGGAGTTGATTCTGGTGCAGAATGATATATAAGAATCTAGCTTTCATTTTCTACAAGTAGTTAACCAATTTTGCCAGCACCATATACTGAAGAGGCTGTCTTTCTTCCATTCTATATTTTGAGCTCTGTTATCGAAGATTAGTTGGCTATAGGTCTGTGTGTTCATTTCTGGGTTTTCAATTCTGTTCCATTGGTCCTAAGGTCTGTTCTTGTGCCAGTACAATGCTCTTTTGATTACTAGGGCTTTGTAGTAGAGTTTGAAATTTGGTATTGATATTACTCCAGCCCTGTTCTTTCTGTTGAGGATTGTTTTTGCTATTCGGGGTCTTTTACTGTACCATATGTATTTTTGGATTGGCTCTTCTAATTCCTTGAAGAATGAGGTTGGAATATTGATAGGTATTGCATTGAATTTGGAGATAGCCTTCGGAAGTATGGCCATTTTCACGATGTTGATCTTTCAAATCCAGGAGCATGGGAGTTTTTGTCACTTTCTAAGTTTTGATTTCCTTTTTCAGGTTTTCAAAGCTTTCATCATAAGTGTCCTTCACTTCATTGGTTAAGTTAATTCCTAGGTATTTTATTTTTTGTGGGGCTATTACGAATGGAATTGCTTTTCTAATTTCAGCCTCACTTTTTTCATTGTTGGAATACAGAAAAGCAATTGATTATAGAGGGTTAATTGTATACCCTGCTACTTTGCCAAATTTTTGAATCAGCTTGATTAATTTGATAGTTGTGTCTGTGGGATTCTTTAATCACAATATCATGTCATCTGCAAAGAGGGAGAGTTTTACTTCTTTTTTCCCTATTTGGATCACCTTTATGTTTGCATATAGTCTTATTTATAGCTAGGCATTCTAATACTAGATTGAAGAGAAGTGGAGAGAGTGGACATCCTTGTCTCGTTCCTGAGTTAAGAGGAAATATCTTTAGTTTTTCACCATTAAATAGAATCCTGGCTGTTGGTTTGTCATATATAGCCTTTATTGTATTGATGAATGTTCCATGGATTCCTAATTTATCTAGAACCTTCATCATAAAGGGGTATTGGATCTTGTCAAATGCTTTTTCTGCATCTATTGAGATAACCATGTGGTTCTTATCCCTGCTCCTGATGATGTGATAAATTATACTAATTGATTTCCGTATATTGAACCAGCTTTGCATCCCTGAAATAATCCTGTTTTATCTTGGTGTATGATTTTTTGGATGAATTGTTGATGTCGATTGGCCAAAATTTTGATGAGAAGCTTTTCATGAATGTTCATCCAAGAAATAGTTCTATGGTCCTTTTTCTTTGATAAGACCCTGCCCGGTTATGGGATGAGGGTTATGATGGCTTCATAGAATGAGTTCCGTATTAAACTTTCTCTTTCAATTTCATTGAAGAATTGGAGGGGTATTAGTGTGAGTTCTGCTTTGAAGACCTTGTAGAATTCCGCTGTGAAATCATCTGGAACTGCACTTTTGTTAGAAGAGAGATCTCTTATTACTGTTTATATTTCAATGCTTGATATGGGCCTGTTAAGGTGATTTAACTTATCTTGGTGTAGCTTTGGCATGTCAGTATTTGCTATGAAAAGGTCCATTTCTGCCAACTTCTCAATGTTATTAGCATAAAGTTTTGAGAAGTATTCCCTTAAAATGTTCTGAGTCTTGGTTGTTTCCCTGGTGATGTTTCCATTCTCATCTCTGAGTTTATTTATTTGGGTATGTTCTTTTCTTTTTCTGATAAAATTTGCTAAGGGTCTGTCAATTTTGTTAATTTTTTCGAAGAACCAAATCTTTGTTTTGTTGATTCTTTGTATGGCTTTTTTTATTCTAATTCATTTAATTCTGATTTAAGTTTAATTATTTCTTTCTGTCCATTGGGTTGGGGTTTATCCTGCTGCTCTTTTTCAAGGAGGCTCAGTTGTCTCATTAAATTGTTGGTTTCAGATCTCTCAAATATGTCGATATAGGAACTCAGAGCTATAAACTTGCCTCGGAGTACTGTCTTTGCTGTGTCCTAGAGGAGTTGGTAATTTGTGTGCTCATTTTTGTTGAATATCTTGAACATTTGAATTTCATTTCTAATCTCTTCCATGACCCACTCATGATTCAGCAGTGTCTTGGTTCAGCCACCATGTGTTACAGAACTTTCTTAATGGCTTTTGGTGTGGAGTCCTACTTTTAATCCCTTGTGGTCTGAGAGAATGCAAGGTATAACTTCAATGTATCTGAATTTGGACAAGTTTGCTTGTGGCCTAAAATGTGGTCTATTTTGGAAAATGTTCCATATGCTGCTGAGAAAAACGTGTATTCTGATGCTTCTGGGTGAAATCTTCGGTAGATGTCTGTTAAATCTAGTTGATCTGTGTAGTTTTTTAGATATGGGGGTTCTTTGTTGAGTTTTTGCCATTGATCTATCTAGTAGGGATAGTGATGTGTTAAAGTCTCCAACAATTAATGTCTTTGGATCTATGTGGGATTTGAGGGAAAGTTGGGTTTCTTGGATAAATTTGGGTGCTCTGTTGTTTGTTGAATACATATTTAGAATTGTAATATCCTCTGAAGGAGAGATACATTAATTAGTATGTAGCAACCTACTTTATCTGTTCTCACTAATTTTAAAGTGAATTCTATTTTATCTGATATTAGGATTGCAACTCGTGCCTGTTTATGGGGGCCGTTTGCTTGGTAGATTTTGTTTCAACCTTTCACATTGAAAATGTGTTTGTTTTTATGGGCAAGATGTGACTCCTGAAGGCAGCAGATAGAAGGTTCTTGCTTTTTAATCCAACTAGACTGTCTATGTCTCTTAATTGGAGAGTTAAGTCCATTAATGTTGAGAGATATAACTGAGAAGTATTTGGGAGTTTCCGCCATTTTATCCACCTTCTTGGGGGCTGTGGTAACTGGGTTCTTTCTATGGTACTTGGATTCTCAGGTTGGCTGCGGTTTCTTGGCCTTTTTTGTGGTCTTGTTGGTTTTCTATGAGTAGGACAACTTTAAGAACCTTTTGTAGGGCTGGTTTTTGTTTCATTTTTTCTTTGCTATGGAAGGTTTTTATTTGTCCTTCCTTTATGAAGGAGAGTTTAGCTGAATACAGTTTTCTTGGTTGACTCTTGTTTGTCTTTACCGCATGGCATACATCAATCCAGGCTCTTCTTGCTTTGATTGTCACTGATGAAAATCTGAGGTGATTCTAACTGGTATCCCTTTATAGGTGATTGATCTTTTCTCCTTGACAGCTTTAAGGTTCTTTTCCTCGGTCTGAATTAATCCTGTGAGGATTATAATGTGAAGCTGGGTTGTCCTGTTCTGATCTGGTCATTTTTGGAATTTTAAAAGTTTCTTGGATCTGAATAGGCCTATCTTTTTGCATGTTTGGGAAGTTCTCTGCTAGGAACCTGTTAAACAAATTTCCTAGACCATTAAGTTCTGTTTCTAGGTGTTCCTCTACACACATTATCCTCAGATTAGGCCTTCTGATGGTGTCTTCCAAATGTTGAATAGATCTGTCATATTTCTTGGACTTTTCTTGGATGGTTGTATGTTCTTTCTCTATAATATCTAGGCTGTGTAAATGCCTAAGACATAGTAGATATCATTGAATACTAGACACATGGCTCTGGCACTCTCTACTAATATGCATTTATTTGCATACTACCACCTGCCTATCCATGTATGGCTATTTTGTCCACCTCGGGTCTTGATCTCAGTGCCTGCCAAGAATTTCATCCTCGAGTAAGAAGCCAAGTGTGACACCTGTTTTCCTTTTCTGGGAGAGTGCTGGGTGGCAGGCATGATGGAGAACAAGTCTACATATCTAGATGCAATGTGATAGTACCTTAACAATGTCATACATGTTTAGGTGTCCTCACAGTCAATAAAATAAATGGTAAATAAATGAATAAAACAACAAATACAATGAATAACCACACCAAACATGATATAGACTGAAAATTTATATGGAAATTCAATCTTATCTTTAAAATATATATAAGGAGTATGACAGGGGCATAAATTCAGGCCTAGGGAAGAGGCCTGAATTTCTGGTCTTCAAGCATAGTGAGCTTCCCCTTCCCCCAGAGTGCAACATAGTTACCTAGTCCCTAAGTTTAAATCCGATGCCTCGCAGATAAAAAATCGCACATTCCAAGCCAAGGAGTTTCATTAGCATTTTAAATATTTTTTAAAGTTCACTTTGCCTTTATATGAAACATTTTGATTTTATAACATGAGAGTTTTTCAAAAAAGAGGTTTAAACTTTTACATTTCAGCATAGCACATTGGTGTTTTTGACCATCTGTCATGAATAGTAAAAATGAAAATGAGGATATCATTTCTCCCTAGGAGGTTGGGACAGTTGATGTTATTTCTTATTTTTTCTATTTTTTTATTTTTTGTCGGTCGTGGGGCTTGCACTCTTGACTTCCGTGCTGCCCTGTGCCCTTCAGCTCAAGGCAAATGCTCAAGCACTTGATCCACATCACCACTTCCAGTTTTCTAGAGGTTTATTGTAGATAAGAGTCTCACAGACTTTCCTCCCTGGCTGGCCTTGAGTGGCCTTCCTCAAATATCAGCCTCCTGAGTAGCTAGGATTAAAGGCGTGAGCCACCTGTGCCCGGTAGTTGATATTATTTCTATTTAGAGTTATTTTTATAATTATAAAATGTCTGCAATTGTGTCCTGTGAGTTTTCCTCAGTGCCTACCACGAAATAGACTAGGGGAGTCCTCATACCACCAAAGGTTGAGTTTCTGAATAAACACTCACTTCTGTGAGGGCAATAGGTACTTGTAATCATTTTGGGAATAAACTGGATTCTAAAATGAAAAACAAAAACATTGGTACTACGATGTAGCTCAGTAGTGGAATAGTTGCCTAAAAAGCATAAGACCCTGGAAGAAAAGTT
>NW_027204231.1:0-35793 GCF_024711535.1 Dipodomys merriami
ATAGCTCAGTTGCTATCAAATGCTTATCTGGCCTCTGGGGGCAGGTTCCTTGTTTCTTTCTTAGACGATGCCTCTTCATTCATCCTCATGTGGGAAATGGGTCAATGCTGTATCTTCCTTCCCATGTAAAAAGAGTTACACCACCTCCTTTCTTTATTTAAAGCACAAACTCCATTCATGAAGCTGGAATCCTCATAATTTAATCACTTTTCCCCAAATTCAGCCTCCTTTTACTTTCACAATGAGGGTTTGTTTTCACCCTATGTTTTGGAGGTAAACATTCACACTATTCTATACATTTTTAGAGAGCAATGCATATGATAAATATAAATAGATGAAACAAAGATTGATAAAGACCTAAGCAGTCAAAATCTCTTCAAGCTATCAGGAGCCACATGGTATTAATATAGAATTTAATAGCAATTTGTATAACCACTGGGGTTACAGCTTGCTAGGATAAAAAGCCATAAGAGCATGAAAAATTACAACATGCAAGCCAAAGGATCTGGAAGCTCATTTCTGAAAACCTAGTTACTCAAAAGCTGAGATCTTAGGTTGCAGTTGGTAGCCAGCCTGGTCAGGAAAAATCAGGGGACTGTCTTCTATAAACTACCACAAAAGCCATAAATAAAGCTGTGGCTCATGTAGAATGCTAGAAGCTCAAGGACAGCATCCAAACAGGATGTTCAAGCCCCAGGAGTGGGAAAAAAATGTAACATGCAGCACAAAGGTAGAAGGTTGTAAGCAACTCTGTAAATTTACTGAAACTTAAAAGGTTCTCTAAGTCACTCTATCAGTTTCCTGATTGGATCCACAAAAGTGAGTAGTCATGTGATGTTCACATTTTTTTATCCTTAGTCATTTGTTTCAATTTCCAAATTTGATTAGACTAGATTTTATTGAAAAACCAGAATTAGAAAGAATTAAAGTCATAGAAAATGTGGACAGACACACAAAGAAAGTAATGCAAAGAACTGTCCAGATTTCCAAGCAATTAAGGATCTTGCAACATCCCCAACATCCCCAGCCAAACAAAGAAGAATGATGACAGTGTAGGAATGGTAACACTGTACCTGTGCTCTCTTAGGATGCCCCGTAGGGCTTAATTAAACTGACAAAGTTGATAGATTAGTAGGACAAATGCAAACAAATTTAAATGCTATGTGACCTGGATAAAAAAAAATGAAGTAACAGAGCACACATGCTTTCATATGAAGTGAAGAGAAGAAGTTATATAAAATGAAAATAAATGAATGATATGGACAGTAAAGAGAAGATAGTAGTTTTGTTTGTTGTTGTTGTTGTTGTTGTTGCCAGTCCTGGGGTTGAAGTCAGGGACTGAGCACTATCACTGGAGCTCCTTTTGCTTAAGGCTAGCACTTAAGCCAAAGCACCACCTCTGGCTTTTTCTGTTGATGTGGTACTGAGAAATCGAACCAAGGGCTTCATACATGCTAGACAAGCCTCTACCACTAAGCCACCTTCTCATCCCCAAAAGTAGTTTTAACAAATTCCCCCCACCCCAGAATTTTCATTTCCGTCACTCCAGGTCTAAGAGTTTGCTTTTAATTATTTTATTTTATTTTTCTGTTCTGGGATTGCAATTTTTTCATGGGAGTTTTTAATCTCCTGGCTTTGGAAGAAGGGTGTTGGGTGTTTATCTGCTATTGCATGTAGCTTTTCTGACAACAATCCTAAAACCCACCAAAGCAGCATATTTGGGGGAAGGGGGTGTGTTCTTCTTCCTTCCATCAACATCTATGAAGATACTCCAACTTCTTTCCTCCCAAGGAGTCATAACAATTATGATTGTTATCAGAGAATTTCAACGCATTTCTTTATTTTTTTATCTTTGAAATAAGACTTCTTTTTTTAATACATTTTTTATTGTGAATATACCATTCAGAGGGGTTACAATTACATGGGCAAGGTAATGAGTACATTTTTTATCAAGCATTGTTGCTTCTTCCTTTGTTTCAGCTTCCCATCCCTTCCCATCTCCCCTCCCCCAACCCACCCCTGTTCCCCGCTACCCCCTCCCCTCCCCAGCCAAAGTTGTAAAGTTTGTTTTTCGACATAACATCTTTTACATCTCTTTGTTGCAATGGGTCTACCTGTACCCCTATTTAAACAATTTGTGTTTTTCCCTTCCCCTCCACAAAGTATACCAACATCAAATACAGTGAAAACAGGGGTTATATCATGAGGGAGGGACATACAGTTTCTCTTTAGTACATATAAATCTTTGGCCTTTTCATACATTCTTTATTGTAAAAAAAATGTACAGAGGGGTTACAGTTACATGAGCAAAGTAATTAGTACATTTCCTAACAAGCATTGTTACTTCTTTATTTGGGGGCAATACTGGAATTGGAACACAGCACCACACACTTGCTGGGCAGGTTCTCTGCCACTTGAACGATACTTTGTTTCCTTTTGTCATAATTTTTGTCGTTTTTTAGAGTGTCATGTGCTTTTTACCTGAGCAGACATCTGATGATTAGCCTCCTACTGACACCTCTAAGGTAGCTGGGGTTGCACCAGCAAGCTGTTGTCCCAAGCCACAGAATTTATACAACCATTAAACAAACTTTGGATTTTCCTAATTTGATCATAACATAATGGAAATTGTAAGGTATGTTTTGTGAATCCAGCTACCTTTCCTAAACAACTGCTTTGAGATTCATTTATGTTACATAGATTTATTTCTGGTCTATCATAATAGATTTGTATGTCCTTTTATGAAATTATATTGGCTTGGTTATATTAGCTTTTAATATATATCTTAAATCAGAAATGTGGCCGTTATTCTGATACAAAAAGTTTAGCTTAAATATGACTCCTTTTGAAGAATTTACTCCATCCAATTACACTCCTGCATATAAAATTCTTCAGTCAGCTTGATTCTGTACATATACATATACCCCCTTGTATGTGTTTATATGGGAGTTTGTATTATGCATTCACACAAAAATCTACATGTGATGGACTGGGAAAAGGGCTCAGCGGTAGAGTGCTTTCCTTGCATGCATGGGGACCTGGGTTCAATTCCTCAGCACCACATAAGCAAAAAGAAAAAAGCCAGAAGTGGTGCTGTGGCTCAATTGGTAGAGCACTAGCCTTGAGCTAAAGAGCTTATGGACAGCACCCAGGACCAGAGTTCAGGCCCCACGACTGGACCCCCCCAAAAAAAAAATTCACATGTGGGAGAAAATATGCTTGGGCCTGAATTATTTCACTCAAATCCACATGTGAGAGAAAATATGCTTGGGCCTGAATTATTTCACTCAGTATATTTTCCAGATATCTTTTCACTGCAAAAGACATAATTATGTTCTTACCTAATGGTTGCAGAAAATTCCAGTGTGTGTGTGTGTGTGTGTGTGTATGTGTGTGTGTGTGTGTGTGTGTGTGTGTGTGTGTGTGTGTGTGTGTGTGTGTGTGTGTGTGACATTTGGGGTTTAGGTGAGGGGTTTGTGGAGGGAGAGATGGATTAATAATAAAGGAAACAGAGGACAAATACAGTCAGAATACTCAATGTACATATGCAGTAAAGCAAATGGGAAATGGGAAATGAGTGGTTACATGTGGGATTGTCGAGAATGGTAGCAGAGGTAAGTGATCAGGAAGGACTGGAGAGGGCTGGGATGTAGCTCAGAGGCAAAGCACTTGCTCAGCAAGTGCAACATCCTGGTTCAAATAATTTCAAAATATTAAAAATTGTCGGGCGCTGGTGGTTCACGCCTGTACTCTTAGCTATTCAGGACGCTGAGATCTGAAAATCACTGTTAAAAGCCAGCCTGGGCAGGAAAGTCCTTGAGACTCTTCTCTCCAATAAACCACTAGAAAACTGGAAGTGGTGCTGTGACTTAAGCAGTATAGTGCTTGCCTTGAGCTGAAGAGTGAAAGGACAGTTCCCAAGGCCAGATATATATCAAACTAATGCTCCCTGGCTTGGAATTCGTGCCCTGTTTTTCTGCCAGGCCTGGGAATTGAACTCAGAGACTGGGTAACTCTTATGCACTGTGGGGGACAAGGAAACTCACCCTCTTTGAAGACAAGTAATTCAGGCCTGTTCCCTATGCCTGAATTCAATCCCTAGCACTGTTAAAGTAATATTCATCCACATTTGATATAATTAATATCTACATACTTATGTTTATTGAAATTGCTTTGAGTGTATTTATTTTATTTTTTATTGATTCATTATTTTTGTTGACTATTATTACACTTATGTATTAAATTGATTATATCTTATGAGAACTATACAGATTTACATATGTATTATGTATCTTAATTCAGACCCAGGACATTCACCGAAATTGTACAGTATATCATCCCATGCTTAGAAAAACAGAAAGAATACACCAACCAAAGTCTAATTTATCCCTAGGCACCCCAGTGGCTCACATCTGTAATCCCAGCTACTCAGGAGGTGAGAAGTAGAAGATGAAGTTTCAAAGCCAATCCAGGCAGCAGCGCCTGAGAGACATCATCTCTAATTAACTGGCAAAAAGCCAGGCTACAAGTATGGCTGAAGTGTTAGAAAATCAGCTATGAACAACCAAGCCAAGAAAGAGCAAGCTGAGTTCAATTGCGGGGAGAGGGGGTAGGGGGATAAAGGGGAGAGAAATCCTCCAAAAACAGAGAACTAAACAACACACAAATCCCACCTAATTTATGGTACCAACAAACTGAAAAAAATATCAAGCTTGTGCAGTTGTATTAATTTACATGAGCACATATGCTCTTAGGTACACTTCAAAGCCATGTTTTTAATAATATATGTATATATAAAAATTAATAATGTATATATATGAATAAACTAAGAAACCAGCCAATGAACAAATACTTCTGAATTAGGGCCTTTATATTTATATTAGTGGCACTATAAATTATTTGTACTAAAAGTATATTCCAAATTTCTTTCTGCAGAATCAATCTTAAAATGTTTCTTCATGCACCAGGCGTCAGTGGCTTATGCCTATAATACTAGCTACTCAGGAGGCTGAGATCTGAGGATGGCAGTTCAAGGCCAGCCCCTGCAGGAAAATCCGTGAGACTCTTATCTCCAATAAACCACTAGAAAACTGGAAGTGGCGCTGTGGCTCAAGCTGTAGAGTGCTCGAATAGAGCTATAGAGTGCAGGGATAATGCCCAATCAGAGTTCAAGCCCCACCACAGACAAAAAAAATAATACAGAAGTTTGTTCATACAAAATTCTAACATTCTGAGCTTTAGGAAACTTTTCTTCCAGGGTCTTATGCTCTTCAGGCAATTACTCCACTACTGAGCTACATCTCAGTACCAATGTTTTGTTTTTCATTTTACAATCCAGTTTATTCCCAAAATGCTTACAAGTACTACTGTCCTCACAGAAGTGAGTTTATATTCAGAAACCCAACCTTTTGTGGTATGAAGACTCCCCTAGTGTATTTCGTGGTAGGCACTGAGGAAAACTCACACGACACAATTGCAGACATTTTATAATTATAGAAATAATTCTAAATAGAAATAACATAAACTATTGGGCACGGGTGGTTCATGCCTGTAATCCTAGCTACTCAGGAGGCTGAGATCTGAGGTCTTTGAGACTCTTATCTCCAATAAACCAATAGAAGCCTGGAAGTGGTTCTGTGGCTCAAGCGGGTGAGCGCTTGTCTTGAGCTGAAGATCACAGGGAAAGTGCCCAAGCCTGGAGTTCCAGTCCCATGACCGACGAAGAGAAGACGAAGAAAAAGAAGAAAGAAGAAGAAGAAGAAGAAGAAGAAGAAGAAGAAGAAGAAGAAGAAGAAGAAGAAGAAGAAGAAGAAGAAGAAGAAGAAGAAGAAGAAATAACATCAACTGTCCCAAACTTCTAGGGAGAAATTATATCCTAATTTTCATTCTCACTCTTCATGGCAGATGGTCAAAATAGAAAAACCAATGTGCTATGCTGAAATGTAAAAGTTTAAACCCCTTTTTAAAAAAAAACTCTCATGTTATAAAATCAAAATGTTTCAAATAAAGGCAAAGTGAGCTTAAAACAATATTAAAAATGCTAATGAAACTCCTTGGCTTGGAATGTGCCATTTTTTCTCTTCAAGGCCTGGGATTAGAACTCAGGGTCTGGGTAACTCTGTTGCACTGTGGGGGAAGGGGAAGCTCACTGTGCTTGAAGACCAGAAAGTCAGGCCTGTTCCCTGGGCCTGAATTCATGCCCCAGTCATACTCCTTATATACATTTTAAAGATAGGGTTGAACTTCCATATAGTTGTTCAGTCTATATCATGTTTGGTGTGGTTATTCATTGTATTTTTTTGTTTTATTCATTTATTTACCGTTTGTTTTATTGACTTTGATGACACCTAACCATGTATTACATTGTTTACATCCTATCCCATAGCATCTAGATTTGTAGACTTGTTCTCCATCATGCCTGCCACCCAGCACTCTCCCAGAAAAGGAAAACAAGTGTCACACTTGGCTTCTTACTCCAGGTTGAAATTTTTGGCAGGCGCTGAGATCAAGCCCCAGAGGTGGCCAAAATAGCTATACATGGATAGGCAGTCGGTAGTATACCAATAAACGCATATTAGTACAGAGTGTCAGAGCCGTGTATCTAGCATTCAATGACATCTACTAGGTTCCTAACCAGTCTTAGGTATTTATTATGCCTCCATTGAGGTAATATTATTCTTTTCATGCCTAATTAACCATTAATTAAATGTAGTCTGTGTCCTAGGATTATTGTGTGTAATTTGATACTCGACCGCTACACAGACTACTCATTTAATCAGAACTTTTATGCATGGGCAGGAGTCTCTTGTGATCTCTTGCCATTGGTAGGTGTCAGGACTGGAATTTGAACTCAGGGACTCTGTTGCGGGGTTGAACTATGGCTTTTCTGACAGTTCGCCAGCCCTCAGCAATGAAAAGTCACCTGTGCGTGGCAACCATGACATTCAGACACAGGATAGTCACTGTGCAAGGAACCACATCCAAGAAACCAATTACCATGTGCAGCTTGCAGCTTTTTTTTTGGTGACATTTTCATTTTGGTTTCCTGTCAGAACTAGGGTCTTAGGATTCCAGGATCGGCTTTGGTTCCTGAGGCTGCACCCCAGCTTAGTGTGATGGAAGCTGAGACAGAGCTGGGACGATTGAGTTCAAGCCATGTGCATGGCCAAAAAAGAAAAGAAAAGAAAAGAAAAAAATACAAAATTTAAAAATTAAGACAATTAAAAATATAATAAAACGATTACTTATCTCCCTGGTTTGCAATTCGTGCCATTTTTTTCTGCCAAGCCTGGGATTTGAACTCCAGGTCTGGGTAAATAGGCAGCACTGTGGGGAAAGGGGAATCTCACTATGCTTGAAGACAAGAAAGTCTGGCCTGTTCCCTAGGCCTGAATTCAAGCCTCAGTCCTGGAAAACATACTCCTTATATACATTTTAAAAATAGGACTTATACTTCCATTCAGATATACAGTCCATGTCATGTTTGGTGTGGTTATTCATTTTATTTCTTGTTTTATTCATTTATTTACCATTTATTTTATTGAATCTGATGACACTTATACCATTTATTACATTGTTTATATACTATCACATAGCATCTAGATTTGTAGATGTGTTCTCTATCATGCCTGACATCCAGGACTCTCCCAGAAAAGGAAAACATGTGTCACACTCGGCTTCTTATTCCAAGATTAAATTATTGGCAGTGCTGGGATCTGAACTCAGGGCCTAGCAGGCCCAATTCATGAATGGGTGAGTGTGAGAACAGCAGCCTCTAGCCAGTGAAGCTGTCAGATGGTTCCCATGCACTGAGATCGAGCCGCAGGTTTGTACAAAACAGCGATACATGGGGAGGCAGACGGTGGTATCCAAAAAATATATATTGGTAAAAAGTGCCAGTCTGTCTATGACTGAATGACATCTACTACGTTCTGACCAACTCTTAGGTATTTATTATACCACCATTGAAGGAATATTATTCTTTTCATGCTTAATAAACTATTAATTAAGATCAAGTAACATTCTAGGAATATTGCATACAATTTTAGACTCGACTGATGCACAAACTACTCTTTCAATTGTATCTCTACTGATCTCCTGACATTGGTAGGTGTCAGGACTAGGATTTGATCCCGGGGCCTATGTTGTCAGGTTGGCTGTAGCTTCCCTGATAGCCCTCCAGACTTCAGCAATGTCAGGTCAGGTCCACTTTGCAGCCCTGTCATTCAGACCCGGGATGGTAACCGTCCAAAGAAAAAACGTAAAACCCCCAGCCCTCTGCAGCTCACCACATTTTGTGCTTTCCCACTTTTTTTTTCTTCTTACAAACCCTCTGGGCCTAAGATCCCAAGATTGGCTATGGGTACGGAGGCTGCACCCAGACTAGATGATTGAGGCTGAGGTAGAGCTGCCACGACCTGAGTTCAAGCCCCGTGGTTGGGGAAAAAAAAGAATAAATAAAAAATCTAAGTAAGTAAGTAAGTAAATATAAAAAAAAATCTCCCTGGTTTGGCATATCTGCCAGTTTTCTTTCTAGCCTGGGATTTGAACTCAGGCTCTTGGTAAATCAGTAGCCATGTGAGGGAAGGTGCAGAGTTGCCACTACTTGAGTTGAAACCCCATGCCAAGCCAAAAATTAAAAAAAAATTAAGTCACTGACCTTGGCAGGGTGTGAAGTTGTGGAGGTGGGAGGGAAGGTATGGTAGGGGGAAACAAAGAAGGAGGCAACAATGCTCAATAGGAAATGTACTCTTTACCTTGTTCATGTAATTGTAACCCTCTGTACATCATTTTTACAATAAAAAGTATACAAAAAAAGAAACAACGTAATGCTCAGAGAAGCATTTTGGGAGTAAGGGAAGGATGTCTGAATAGCTGTGCAAAATTCTACACTGCTTTGTTTTTTAATATTCACTATAGAACTGAATAAACATAAGTGCTTTTATTAAAAAAAATAAGTCACTGTCTTGGAACTGGGACCAGTATTTCTGCCATTACTGGGATCTGATCTCACCGTCCAGGTAACTTTTTTGAACCATGGGTGAAAGCAAGGCTCACTGTCCTTGAGGAAAAGAAATTCAGGCTAGAGTTCCCAGGGACTGAATTCAGGCCCTGCAATTGAAAAAATATTTCTAGGGGCTGGGAAGTTGGCTCAGTGGTAGAGCACTTGCCTTGCATGCCTGAAGCCCTGGGTTCGATTCCTCAGCACCACATAAGCAAAAAGAAAAAAGCCAGAAGTGGTGCTGTGGCACAAGTGGTAGAGTGCTAGCCTTGAGCTGAAGAGCTGAGGGACAGCGCCCAGGCCCAGAGATCAGGCCCCATGACTGGACCCAAAAAAGAAAAAGAAAAAAACAAAAAAGAAAAGAAAATGAAAAAATATTTCTACATATGTGTAATATATGATATAAACTTACATATGTCTGCTAACTACATATTATGATTTTTATTATTGATTTTGTATTTATTTATTATTTGATTCATTTATTGTTTATTGTATTTACTGTTATTATACACATATTTATTTTAAAATTATACAAAATAATTTAAGACATTGACTCATTTTTCCTTAATACTATATTAAGTGTTGAAACATGATACATAATTAAATGGAGGCATTTGTCACAGTCTTCACATGTTTAGAGTCTCTCTCAAGTATGAGATTTGACTTCTTTATCTATGAACATCTTCCTCTAGGGATTTTTTAGATGATTTATACTCAGAAGCCTTTTCATGAGGATAGGCAAGTTGAGGGATAAAATTGCAAGGGTGGGGTTAGAAATGTGTCTGAGTGGTAAAGAGCTTGCTCAGCATGCATAAATGCCAAGGTTTGAATCCTGAGTGCCACATACTCAGAAAAAGCCAGAAGCTGTGGAGTGGCTCAAGTGGCACAGTGCTAGGCTTGATAAAAAGGAGCTCAGAAACAGTACCAAGGCCCTAAAAACAAGCCCCAGGACTGGCAAAAACAAATGGCCAGATTCCAGTGGCTCACACCTGGAACCCTAGCTTCTCAGGAGGCTGAGATCTAAAGACCACAGTTCAAAGACAGCCTAGGAAAGGAAAGAGAGTTTGACTCTTTTCTCCAAGGAACCACCAAAAGACCCCACATGGTGCTGTGGCTCAAGTGGTAGTGTTCACCTTGAGCTGAAGGGCTCAGGGACAGTGCCCAGGCTTGAGTTCGAGAAACAAAACAGGAAAAAGTGGGGGATAATCAAAGTACTTTTCTAATTTGCTAATTATGAGAACATTATCTGGAAAATAAACGCTGATGTACACCAGAATTGGTGTCTGAGTTCATTGTTCAAGTGTAGCAGATCCATATGCTGAGGCTCTCTGTCTCTAGCATTATAACCTTGTGTCCTAGAGGGTTCTGAAAGGTTCAATGTTGAAAGGCTTAATATGCTCCCCAAGCCCTTTGTGATAAGCAGTTGACTTGTATTGTCAATGTCATTACAGTTCTGAACCTAGCAAAGCACCAGTAGCTCATGCCCATCACCCTAGCTCAGGAGGCTGAGTTCTGAGCATCACAGGGTGAAGCCAGGCAGGGCAGGAATGTCTATGACACTTTGACTTCCACTTCTGCAAGATCAGATATTCAACAGCTTCTTAGATTTCCTTTGGTAATGGGAAGTTATTTGCCCCTAAATGTTCTTAGAGTTCTCGAGCTATAGAAGCAGGATAAAATACATCATTGACTCATCCTGGGTTTAAATGAAGTTCTCAGGATCCAACCTGTAGCCCTGTTAGCATGATGACCTCCAGTGTAACACTGTATTTGAGGAACAGAAAACAGTTTCAAAAGGCAGGCTAGGTGAAGAAACCTACTCCTGCTGGACTGGGAGGCAGAATGAACACACTCAACAGGGAAGTAAGCTGCAAAGCCACTTCATTCATTCCTGGCACAGCCAGCAATGGGAAGAAACCTGAAACATTTGTTAGAGTTACACCAGGATCAGGCTTTTATCAGCCTCTTCAAACAAAGACTAATTAACCTTCCTCCCTCAGGTGAAGGGAGCCTCAGGTTATCTTTAGTTTAACAATCAAGAGCCAGTTTAGAGGGGGATAAGGGAGGAACAGAGTAGAAAACCTTGCTCACTGGTTTTAGGGAGTGGGTTTTTGACTCTCCATCTGTCAGATTTAAAGGCCCTTCTTCTACCTCTGCCAGTGCTTTTTCCTTCCTTCATTCTCCACATCATTAATGCAAATCCCCAGTCCAAGGAGAGAGGTAGGGCTGTTTCTTTTATGTCGCTGAACACCTGAGTTAGAACCTGGCTCTGCCTTCTTGGCTTTGGAGCCCTCGGCTTCCTGAGAAGTGGGACAGACACAGTCTTCCTGCTCTGTGGTTGTGTGAAGGCAATGCTGGTGGCATGGCACACTGCAGAAGTCCTCATCACTGGAAAGTATTCCCTTCACTACTCCTGACATCCAAGAGCAGGTTCATCTATCTATCTATCTATCTATCTATCTATCTATCTATCTATCTATCTATCTATCTATCTATCTATCTATCTATCTATCTATCTATCTATCTATCTATCTATCTATCTATCTATCTATCTATCTATCTATCTATCTATCCATCCATCCATCCATCTATCTACTTAGGTATCGACATACCTACCTAGCTATCTCTTTGCCATTTCTTGGGTTGAACTCAAGGCCTGGGCACTGTCTCTAGCATTCTATTACTTGAGCCACAACATGCTACTGAGGAATCAAACCCAGGGCTTCTTGCATCTTAGGCAAGCACTCTCTCCGTAATCCACATTCCCAGGCCCCTATCTTTTTCTTAGTGGTAATTTTTACATAATTATGCTACCAGCCGACATCTCCAAGTTTAATTTTCTGAATACAGGTTATTTCTACAAAACATAACCTTCTCTTCCCCTACCTGATTTTTGACTCTACTGGCCTTCACCTCATAATAAAATGTAAATAAAGGCTACTGTGAGGTTAGGTGGGCATCATATAAGGTCACATGCCTGGAACCCTGGAAGAGAAAAGCCATGGGCCAGAAATGAAGAGAATGATGCAGTATGCACAAGAGCATATCTGAAAAATAAATCTGTAAATAAAAGCAGAAGCATTTCATACGGTCTGTTTGCACTCAGGAGGTAATATACACACATTAGTAGTTAGGGCTCTCATTTTTTTGGCCTTCTCTTTTTGAAATTTTTTGTGGTCATTCCAGGGCTTATACTCAAGGCCGGATGCATTCAGCAGTTTTGCTCAAGGCTGAGGCTCTACCACTGCCACAACTCCACTTACAGCAATCTGGTCATTAATTGGACATAAGCGCCTCCCAGGCTTTCCTGCCTGGTCTGGACTGTATCTACTACTTGGCTTTATCAAAGTTGTAGCTCTACCCTCTGGGCCACTGCTCCACTTCTATTTTTCTGGTGGCTTATTGGAGATAAGCCTCTCACAGTCTCTCCTGCTCAGGCTGGCTTTGGATTGTGATCTCTTGAGGAGGCTTCAAGCGGCTTTCCTCAGGGATTCACCAAGAGCAGATTCACAGAAACCCTTAGTCTAAATCTCGAGAGCAACTAGAGTAAAACAGACACATGAAGATGCTTCTAGTGTGTTCTAGATAATTAAAGTGGGAGACAAAAAACACTCACACTAATTAGATCATTTTATAGGCAAAAGGAGCAATGCAGACAGCATGAAGATTGCTCCAGCTTTCGGTCCTCTCATCCTGAGACAATAAATTCACTGCAGCTCAATGCTAAGTTACAGAACTGGTATGTCTTGTGGACATTTGCTCCCAAATCCTGTGACACTCATTTCTCACTTTTGGCTTCCAACCTCTGACCAGAGGAGAAGATGACAAGAGAGATTCCTTCTCAGAGAAAGCATCTATAAAGAACTTTTGGTAGTTTACTTATAAATTCAAACCATTGGATGACCTTGTGAAGAAGTCAGATTATCCAGATTAAAAAAGCAAGAAGAAAAGGAAGGCAGGTGCCAGTGGCTGCTGGCTGTAATTCCAGCTCCTAAGGAGGCTGAGATGTAGAGAATCTGAGTTTGAATCCAGCCAGCATAGGAAAGTCTATGACACTGTTATTTCTAAAAGATCAAATTAAAACACAGAAGTGAGGCAGTGACTCAAGGTTAATGCATGACCCTTGAACAAAGGAGCTCAGGGACAACCCCCGAAATATGACCCTTAGGGTCATATTTCAACTGCAGGACCTGCCCCCCCCAAAAAAAAAGAGCTGGTACATCATGTCTTTTGTATATATGGATGTATTCCTATAGGTGAAGCTCCAGAGTATCTATGATGATTGGCACCAAGCTAGGAAATTTGTATTCAATACAATTATTTCATAACACAGAGACTGCTTTCATGACATTACATATTTCAGGCTTCCCTTCACTGTTCCCAGTGTAGGCTGAGGGTTTCTCTGCCTCCAAGGCCTGCTGGAAGAAGTCTCTCTCATTGTCTGCATATACAGACAAAAGGCCTCACTCCTGTACAGCTGTGTAACAAACAATTCCATCAGGGCCACTTAGTGAGGAGGAGTGTGGGAGGACTCTGACGGTCAGGAGAAAAAGGCCTCTTTGTACCCAAAGTTATCTCTCTCCCCAGTGCTCCATGTTGACAGGAAGCCTTCATTTGTGCTACTTCCTGTGGCAGGCCAAGTTCTGTTCACTTATCCTGCCTTCATGAGACAATATAACTGGTGTTCAGATACAGTGCTCAATATAATTCAGTAGTCCTTCTGGCAGACAACTCGGGCAAGGGGCCTTATGAGATGTTTCACTGATGGCGATGATGGGCCTATGACATCTCTTCTAGGTTTGCAGAAGCTTGAGAAATCCAAGTGTATGTCAGATATCACAACGCTCCCTGTCATATGGGGTTGGTGAAGGTCATCAGGTTTTGAAATCTTTGACATCTCCTACTTGGGCCCTGGGTGGCTAGGTTTTGGGTTGAACACAGGGCCTGGTTGCTGAGCATGAGCTCAGTGCAGAATCCCAGTGCTTTACCATTTTGTGTCATAGCTTCACTTCTGGTCTGCTTGTGTGTGTGTGTGTGTCCATGTGTGTGCACACTTACACCAGTCCTGGAGCTTGAACTCAACACCTGAGTACTGTACCTAGTTTCTGTTGTACAAGGATAGCCCTCTCCCACTTGAGCCACAGAGATACTTCAGGCTTTTTTTTTTCTAGTGATGTGGTCCTGAGAAATCATGCCCATTGTTGCATATATGAAAAGCACTCAGGCACATTCCCAGCCCTCTACTTCAGGTTTGTTAGTTAGTTTCTTTCTTTTTTGTTGTTATCAGTTGCAGGAGTTGAAGTCTAGGCCGGGTGGTGTCCCTGAGCTCTTCAGCTCAAGTCTTGTGCTTTACCACTTGAGCCACAGAGCCACTTCAAGTTTTCTGGTGGTTCATTGAGCTAAGTGTCACAATGACTTTCCTGCCCAGGCTAGCTTTGAACCATGATCCTCAGATCTCATCCTCCTGAGTAGCTAGGATGACCAACATGAGCCTCTAGCACCCAGCTTCCACTTCAGGTTTCTTAGTGATGAATTGGGATATAATCTCATGGGACCTTTTGTGTCAGGGATAGTTTGGAACCCAGATCCTCAGATTTCAGTTTCCTGAGTAGGCAGGATGACATACATTGGCTATAGAACCCTAGGCCATGGCATTCTGCTGCAAGGGGCTCCTTGGCTCCACATGGTGGAGTCCTAGCCATGAGCCCAAGAGGTAAGGGTCAGTGCCTAGGCCCCGAGTTCAAGATTCATGACTGAGGAAAACAAAACAAAACAATTGTCTGCAGGAGACAACTCACCCACTCTTTAGTAATACATAATTTCGTCCCTGCCATCGGGACATATCTGAGCCTCAATATTCTTGTCTGCATAATCATCTCATTTCAAAGAGACTCACTTACTTCCTGTTAGGGCTGGGTTTTATAGCCCCCGAGCAGCTTGGATGATGCGTGTAAGCCAGCAGCCTCTGGTTCCATGTAGCTGGGTTGCAGCGGCTTACATCTGGCTAAGTCAGGTTAAGTGGCAGTTGTCAGCGCCAGACTCCTAGCTTGCTTTGTGATGAGTTGTTTGAAGTCCTGCCCTTCTGTAGTTGCAGTTAGAACATTCGACCTTTTTTTGCGGCAGTCCTGGGCCTTGAGTAAGGGCTTAGACACTGTCCTTAAGCGTTTGTGCTCCAGGATAATGCTCAATTGATTGAAAGACAGCAGAACTTCTGGGTTTTCTGTTTATATGGCACTGAGGAATCTAACCCAGGGCTTCATGCTTACTAGGTGAGCACTCAACCACCGAGCCCCAGGAGGTATAGAAATTGCATATGAAGAGAGATGTCTGTATATTATTAATTTATAGATAATTACTACCATTTAATACGTATTAAGTTATGTCTCCTTAATGATTTGCCTCTGTAGAACAACTAATAAAACATTAATTAATAATTACTTAATATCCTGTTATTGTTTATAATATATGTATATACATTCATACATATAATTACATATTTTATAGAATGAGACAGATGTTTATATATAATTAAATTTTGCATCATGTGTTAAAACCAATTATTAGGTATTTAATTATGTCTGCATGTAATTTTTATTCTGTTAATACTTAATAAAATAGTAATTTTACTTAATTCACGTTCTATAACTATTGTGTCTAATTTTATCCCAGAATGATTCACTACTAATTCAATGTGTTTTTCATTTATTGTAGTGACAATCCTTCCGCCTATGACATTTCTTACCTTTATGACATTCTCTTACATAGCATATAGATGTGCATCCAAATTATACATCCTACCTGACACTGAGCACTTTAAAAGAAAAGTAAAACATGTGTCATGCTTGGCTTCTTACTCCAAGATTACATTTTTGGCAGTGCTGGGATCTAAACTCGGGGCCTAGAAGGCTCAATTCATGAATTAGTGACTGCCAGCACAGCAGCCTCTAGCCATATTGCACTTAGTGTACTTATTCATTTTATTTTTATTCATTTATTTACCATTATTTTATTGAATGTTATTACACATGGAATATTTACTACATTCATTGTATAGGATATAAATTTGCCTATGTATGAAACTTCACACCTGACACCCAGGCTTTTCACAGAAAAGGAAAACATGTCACCCTAGTCTTCTTACTCCACGATTCAATTTTTGTGAGTGCTGGCATTTGAACTCACAGCATACATGGATCAATTCATGAGTAGGTGAGTGTCAGCACTCCAGCATGGGGCATATGGAGCTGACAAGCAGGTCCCAGCATCTGAGATCCAGCCCCAGGTATTGACAAAACAAGAACAGATTCACATGCTGATGGTAGTACACAAATAAATATATATCCTTAAAATGTGGCAGAGATGTCTACACATTATTCAGTTATATAGGCTACATTACTACCAATTCTTGGGTATTTATTATGCCTCCATGTAATTATTGTTGTTTTCATCCTTAGTGAATTATTAATTAAATCAACCACGGTCTCGAAACTATTGCATCCATGTAATTAATAGTACTCTTTGAATGTGTCAAAAAGTATTCATTAAAATCCATTGGCCTCCTAATATCACTCTCTAATTTTATACTAGTATCATTCAACCTTGATATTCATAACCTTCCATCCGTATTCCTATGAATAGGAATGAGACTCTTAGGACCTCCCTCCATTGGTAGGGGTCAGGACCGGGCTTCAAACACAGGTCCTATGTTGCTGTGTTGGTCTATGGCTTCCCTGGCAGCCTGCCAGCCTTCAGCAATGCCAGGTAACAAACAGTTTTCAGCCATGTCATTCAGACCCAGTATGGACAACTTGAAAAAAAAATGTAAAACTGGCAGCCATCTTCAAGTTGCTGGGATTTTTTCTGTGTCATTTTATTTATTTATTTATGTCCTGTCAGCCTTTGAGGCTCAGGAACCCAGGTTTGGCTGTGGATCCCATGGCTTCAACACAGCCTAGAGTGATCAAAGGTGAGGCAGCGTTGCCATGCCCTGAGTTGAAGCCCTGTGCTTGACAAAATAAAAATACTTACATACAAACATACAAACAAACAAACATACATACATACATACATACATACATTTAAAATATTTAAAAAATTATTTGGCTCCTTGGCTTGGAATTCATGCCATTTTCTTCTGCCGGACTTGGGGTTTGAACTCAGGGTTTGAGTAAATCTGCAGCACTGTTGGCGAAGGGAAAGCTCACCATGCTAAAAGACAAGAAAGTCAGGCCTGTTCCCAGGGGCTGAATTCAAGCCCTAGCATCCGAAAAAATAATATTCATATGCATTTTAAATACATGATTTATATTTACATACACATGTTTACTACATATTACAATTAGTGTAGTTATTCATTTTATTTTGTGTTTTACTTATTTCTTATGTATTTTAAAGAGTATGATTAAATGTATAACATTTTTTACATTCTATGACATAGGACATAGATTTGAGTATGTATTATACATCATCCTCAGACCAAGGACTTTCAGTGATAAGGAAAACAAGTGGGACAATTGGTTTCTACCACAAGGATTAAGTTTTTGGTAGTTCTGTGATTTGAACTCTGGGCCTCGAAGGCCCACTTCATGAATGGGTCAATGTTAACACACCAGTCTGATGCAAGTAAAGTTGGCAGGCAAATTTGATGACCTGAGATCAAGCCCTAGGAGTGGCTAATATATAAACAAATAGATGTGTAGATTGCAGTGTGTGTGTGTGTGTGTGTGTGTGTGTGTGTGTGTGTATTTACGTATGTATATACATGTATAAATAAATGTATACAGAGACAGATGAACATTTAAGTAGATTCTAGTGTATAACTCTACATGAAGTGATGTTTTATATGTTCTATTACTATAAATTATTTGGTCTAAAATTATGCCTCCATCAATTAATCACGGTAGAAAACTTACAAAGAATTAATTAAATTAATCATTGACCCATATTTATTGCATACAATCTTATTTTAGAATTATTAGCTAATTAATAATTCAATTAGTACATGTCAAACATACTATTAGTTCCTATAGAGAGGAAAGAGTTTTCTAGGATCTTCAGACATGTGTAGGTGGCAGTCCCAGGATCAAACTAAGGGCCTAGGTGTCTGGGTTGGGCTCAGGGTTCACCGACAGACTGGGAGCCTTCGGCCATGTAACTTCACATACAATTTTCGAGCCGAATCATTAAGACCCAGGATGGTCACAGTGCAAACGAAACAAAGGTAAAATGGTTGTGCAAAACTTACTGATTTTTTCCTCCTCCATTTTTGTTGGTTTGATGCATTTTTGCCAGTGTTGGGAGTTGAACTCAGGTCCTAGGAAGCCTGGATCATATGTGGGTGTAAATGCTGCACCCCAGCCTAAGGTAATCATAAGTTAAGACACAATACAGTGCTTCCTTGTGCGAAAGTAGCTCATGGACAGTGCCTAAGCTCACAGTTGAAGCCTCAGAACCTGCCACAAAAAAAGAGCCAGTAAATCCATGTGTCTGTGTATGTATGCATGTATTTTTATCAGTGAACATCTAGAGTTGTTATGAAGAAAGGTTTGAATAGAATGATTTCATAGCACAAAGAGTGCTTTCAAGACAGTGTATGTTCCGGGGCTCCCTTCACTTTTCCCAGTGTAGTCTGAGGGTTTCTGCACACCCAAGGCTGCTGGACGAAGTCTGCCTCATTGTTGTAACAAGCAGACAAAAGGCCTCACTCCTGTACAACAGTATAACAAACAATTCATCCAGGGCAATTAGTGAGGATGAGTGTGGGCAGATTCTGAAGGCCAGGAGAAAAAGGCCTCTTTGTACCCCAAGCTATCTCTTTCCCCAGTGCTCTCTTTTGACAGGAAGCCTTCATTTGTGCCACCTCCTGTGGCAGGTCAAGTTCCCTGGACTTATCCTGTCTTTGTTAGACTATGTTCCTGTGTTGAAACAAATTGCTACAATTAATTCAAGGGTCTTTCTGGCAGACAACAAGTTAGCTGAACCTAATGAAAAGATTCCTAATTGGCAAAGCTGCCTCCCTAGGTTTCCTGAAGCTTGTTAATTCTAAGCACTTGTGCAAAATCAAAACGCTTCCTGTCATCTATGGCTGGTGAAGCTCATCAGGTTTTGAAACCTTTGACCTCTCCTAGTTGGGCCATGGGTGGCTAGGTTTTGTGGTTGAACACAGGGCCATTGTGCTGACCATGAGCTCAGAGCAGAAGCTCTTCGCTTTACCACCATTTGGTGTCACAGTTCCACTTTTGGTATCTGTTTTGTGTTTGTGTGTGTGTGTGTGTCTGTGTGTGTGTGCGCGCGCGTGCACGTGTGGAAACACCAGCCCTGGAGCTTGAACTCAGTACCTGAGCACTGTACCTGAGTTTATCCTGTATAAAGATAGTGCACTACCACATGAGCCACAGAGCCACTTCAGGCTTTTTTTCTAGGAATGTGGTACTGAGGATTCAAACCAAGGGTTTCATACATGCAAAACACTCTATCCCTAAGACACATTACCAGCACTCCACTTCAGGTTTCTTTCTTTTCTTGTAAGTTGGAGGAATTGAAGACTGGGACTGGGTGCTCAAGTCTAGCACTCTACCACTTGAGCTACAGTGCCTCCTCAGGCTTTCTGGTGGTTCACTGGAGAAAGCATCTCAAGGAATCTCCTGCCCAGGCTGGCTTTGAACTGTGATCCTCAGCTCTCAGGTTCCTGAGTAGCTAGGATGACAGGCATGAGTCACCAGTGCCCAGCTTCCACTTCAAGTTTCTAAGTGGTGAATAGAAGATAATAGCCTCATGGGACTTTTGTGTCTGGGATAGTTTGGAACCCAGATCATCAGATTCCTGACCAGGCAGGATGACAGGCCTCAGCTAAAGACACCTAAACTGTGACACTTTGCTGCAAGGGGGTGCTTGGCTCCACGTGGTAGAGCACTAGCCATGAGCACAAGAGGAAAGTCAGCGCCTAGGCTCTTAGTTGAAGGTTCATGATGGAGAAAATTAAACCAAAATAATTGTCTATAGGAGACAAGTCACTAGAGTTCAGTACATACATAAATTTGGCTCTTCTTTTGGGGACATATCTGAACCTCAACTTTCTCACCAGCACAATCATCTTACTTGTTGAGCTGTAACAAGGAACAGATGAAAGAAAACCCCCCTTGAAGGACTCAGCACATAGCACCCTGTGAAGGACTCCGCACACAGCATCCCAGGAAGGACTTGTAAACTTCAAATTGAGAAATTGTAATAAAGTGGATTGAAAACTACACGTAAATATTTTCTGAGTCTACACATATAAAAGCACACAAGAAGAAGGGTCTAGTGTGGGCTAGGATGAGATTAAATAGGTTTCCTGTCATAGTTCTACCTTGCCTGAATTGCCTTGTGTTTCCCTTTGTTTCTTACTATAATAAGGCCTGGGACATTGGTTTCGTAGTTTAGCACTGATCCAATGTCTGCAGCATTGAGTGAGGCACTCACACCTCTCATGCCTGAGACCTGAGTCTCTTGAACTTTGAAAACAACACAGGAACATCTTTCTTGTTCCTGAGCCACAGGCCAAGTGAGCTGGCTTGAGCTGTCAGTTACAGTTCCTTGGCGCTCAGAATTGCATTATGAGGGAGGTAGTGTCATCTCTCAGAGCCCAATGTTCTAAGCTGCTTTCTCACATAAGACCATCCCAAAGACAAACTGGAGGCTGAAATCTCCCCTCCCACATCACTTTATACACATATGGACATTGTTAAATCCCAACATCCTCAGCTTGGACTAGATACAGGCATTGTCTCAGTCTCAAAGAGCCCTTTCTAGGTCAGATTCAGGCCTTATTTGTCACTATTCTTCACATCCTGCACAAATCATTTTGCTTCTCAGGGCCCTATCAGCCTGCCATGTGCTTCTTGCCTGTATTCCTAGGACATTGTTAGGTTTTTGTTTCCTAATCTTCTGTTTGCTCTTGAAGCACCTGTGTGCTGTCACTTGGAAAAAAGATAAGTACTTAGATGTGGGAAAAATCAAAAAAGTATTGAAAACAAACATTACACATATAGTCAGACATTTTTACAGTTGTACAGTCTTGTAAGACAAGAGTACTTTTGATACTTTTATCATATTTTATGACAGATGGGAAGGGGAGAAGGCAAGAGGTGCTGCATTCTATTCTCATAATTCAATGACTATTATTTTAAAATACTATATTTGAAGGAATGTAATATTTAAAGATAAAAAGTGTGCTCCTGTTCTTTTTATAAGCTAGTCGTTTATAAAGCATTCCTCACTAAAGTCTTGTCATCTGTGTCCCATGAACTATCCTCCTCCTTCAAAATAATCAAGGAAAACCCTTCACAAATAAGTGGATTGTTGTCCAATCTCTGGATAAGAATTTAAGATACAACATTGCCTGTGATTTTGTGCGTGTACATGTGTACGGGAGTGTGTGTGTATGTAGGTGAAGGTGTGTCTGTGCATATGGGTGTTTTAGGACTTGAACAGGGATTATATGACAATCCCGAGCATCTTTACCTTGACTGTAGTGCTGTACCAATTGCGCCACAGTTCCAATGCAAGCTTTCCATAGTGAACAGGAGAGGAGAGACTCATAAAAATTCCTGATCAAGCTATCTGAACTAAATCTCACGTCTCAACCTCCTGATTAGGTAGAGTTATAATTATGAGTCTCCAGAACCTGGTGATAAAGCACTGTTACTGGAGAGAGTGGGATTACATGTTTCAGTCCAGCTTCACAACACTCTATATCATGAAACAACAACAGCAAAACCCTATATCAAAATACAATAATAAGATGTAATTAGAATACAATTTAGTGATATAGTCTGCTAGCATAACTTTCAGGAAAAGTTGGTCTTAATGATTTAGCAACACAAAACTAACCAAAATGAGATAAATTCAGTAGATTCTATGAATTTTTTTAAATTCCATCTTAATAATTTCAAAACATTATAAGGAACAAGAAAACATTCATACTTCTAAGGAGAATGTTAAAAAGATAAAAGATGGAAGATTATGAAATGGAATATTCTACACTGCAGGAATATTATTGTCATGGTGAATATATGGTGGTATTGTTATGGTGAATATATGATAATGTTCTTCAGAGGAGCAATAGATAAATATATACTTACTGCACACAGTTTAACTTGTCTATCTCTATCAACTTCCAGTCTTCTAGTGCACATTATCAATGTATTCATGTTTATGGTGTATTCCAAAAAATAACTATCAGAGGCAGGAGTTACCAAAATACATTAGCTTCAATGTTTTAGGAGATAAACGTGTTAATCATATTGACTATTTTATATAAATTAAACATGTAATGTGTTATCATTGTATCTCTAAGTATGTAAAACACTACTTCAAAGTGAAATGAAATACAACAAGGTTTTGAAGGCATATGCCTATAAAGCTAGCTATTTGGGACATCAGTTCATGACCAGTGTAGTTTTACATGCAATGGTCCCCAACCCCTGGCTCTGTGTGATGGGATACATCTATCATCACAGGTCCATGGGGAGCTGAGAGCAGGAGGAATTGAATTTCATGCCATACTTGGCAAGAATTTCCACATGGCTCCATCTCAACCAAAGAAGGTTCAACACTCCCCCACCTAAGTGAAAATAAAAATTAGAGAATCATAGTATAAGAAACAAACAATATTAAAACATTTCAATACAAACCATCATGAACAACACAGATCTAGTGTTTGTTTCTCATACCTGTAATCCTAACTATAGCTAGGATTATATATGTGAGCCAGAAGAACTAAGCAGTTCATTATTTTAAAAATGACTATTTGAGTGTCTGCTTTGACTTCGAGTTCTTTGATCTATTTGGAGTTGATTCTGGTGCAGGGGGATATATAAGGATATAGTTTTAGTTTTATACAAGTGATTAACCAATTTTGCCAGCACCATTAACTGAAGAGCCTGTCTTTCTTCCATTGTATTTTTTACCTCCCTTATCGAAGATTAATGACTGTGTCTATAGGTTCATTTCTGGGATATTAATTCTATTCCATTAGTCCTAAAATCTGTTCTTGTGCCAGAACCAAGCTCTTTTGATTACTATGGCTTTGTAGTAGAGATTGAAATTTGGTATTGATATTCCTCCAGCACCATTCTTTCTATTAAGGATCATTTCTGCTATTCGAGGTCTTTTATTGTTCCATATGAATTTTTGGACTGCTTGTTCTATTTTCTTGAAGAATGAGGTTGGAATATGGATATCCCATTGAAATTGTAGATACCCTTGGGAAATATTGACATTTTCGCGATGTTGATCCTTACAATACAGGAGCACGGGAGGTTTTTCCACTTTCTAAGTTCTGTGTTGATTTCCTTTTTCAGTTGTAAAACTTTCATCCTAGACGTCCTTCACTTCTTTGTTTAAGTAAATTCCTAGGTATTTTAATTTTGTGGGGCTATTACAAATGGAGTTGCTTTAATGATTTCAGCCACACTTTTCTCATTGTTGGCATACAGAAAAGCCATTGCTTTTTGAGGGTTAATTTTATACCCTGCCACTTTGCCAAAGATTTCAATCAGCTGAGTAATTTGTGAGTGGAGTCCGTGAATAGGAGAAACCTAGGTCTCCTTGGCACAAGCAGAAATTTTCTTAATAGAAACTCAGAAACACAACCATTCAAAGAAAGGTTGGACAAACGGGATTGCATGAAATTGCAGAGATTCTGCATGGCAAAGGGCATATGTAGCAAGATCAATAGAAAGCCCACTACTGGGAGATCTTCACTAGCCATACAACGGACAATGGTCTCATATCTAAAATATACTTGGAACTCAAAAAATTAAATCCCCCAACAACAAGTTCTCAAAGAAACAACTTCCCAATAAATAAGTAGGCTAAGACTTAAAGATAAACTTCTCTGAAGAGGAAAAAAGGATGGCCAATAGACACATGAAGAAATGCTCAACCTCCCTAGCCATCAAAGAAAATCAAATCAAAACAACACTGATACATCCTCCTCACCCCAGTTAGAATGGCTATAATCAAGAGCTCTAATAACAACAGATGCTGGAGTGGATGTGGACAGAAGGGAACCTTACTGCACTGTTGGTGGGAGTGTAAACTTGTTCAACCACTTTGGAAAGTAATATGGAGGTTCCTCAAAAGACTCCACATAGAGCTCACCTATGACTCAACAATCCCACTTATGGGCATTTACCCAAATTTTTACAAACAAGACCACACTAAAGCTACCAGCACAGCTATGTTTATTGCAGTATTATTTACTATAGCTAAGATATAGAACCAACCCAGATGCCCCTTAAAAGATGAATGGATCTAGAGAATGTGGTATATATACACAATGGAATTCTATGCCTCCATCAGAAAGAATGACATTGCCCCATTTTTTAGGAAATATAAAGACTTGGAAAAAATCATATTAAGTGAAGTAAGCCAAGCTAAAGAAACATAGGTCCCAGGGTTTCCCTTATTTGCAATATCTAGTATATGTATGAGTCAAGCAGAAAAGGTCAGATAAGGTGATGCTAGGAAAATGAGCCCTAAGTTATGTATTCAAATGTTTTTTTTTCCTTTCATGCATTCGTTTGTAACACATTTATAAGATTATTTCTTTATTGCTTTGTATGTCCCTCCCCCACAGTATAACCCCTGCTTTCACTATATTTGATGTCGGTATAATTTGTGGAGGGGAAGAGGAAAAACAAATCGTTTAAATAAGAAAATCTATTCCCTATTTTAAAACATATATCAATTTAGTGGATGTTAGTGTTATCAGTATAAATTATGCATGCATAATATATGTAATGCATTATATTACATAACATATAAATGATATATTTATAATGTATGTATAATTACTGATATTCTATAAATACTATATTTTTAAAACTGGTTTTAGTATTATATTGTGAAGGATACAAAGAATGACAACTTTATTTGAATAAATATATTTGTATGCTTTAGTCACATTATTTTTTTCTGTGTCAGTACTGAGGCTTGAACTATGGTCTGGGTGTTGTCCCTGAGCCATTTAACTCAAACTGGCTTCATATAGCTATATGTAGATTTCAGCCCCTAAGTAGCTGGGATTACAATCATGAGTCATATTATGTTTTTTTTTTAAATTCCATCCTTGGCATGTTCTTACATAATTATTTTTGAATGTTCAATTATATTATGATATTTCATTTCTAAACCAATTCAGAATAAATAACTACTTATTGGGTAAAACTATTTGTTGCAATAGAAATTGTTAGGACCCTACTTTACTATCAATTTTCAAAGATATTGCTAGTTTAATACCTGGACAGACGAGTAGAAAAATTAAATTAAGTGTTCATAATAAATGTACTATATTATATTACATAACATGTAAATGATATATTTATAATATATGCATAATTAAGGATATTCTATAATTACTATAAACATATATGTATAATACTGGTTTTAATATTATACTGTGAAGGATACAAGGAAAGAAAACATCCCTATCTTAACTGTCTCATTTTCATCGGTAGACAAACTATGATATAAAAATATATCTTCAAGAAAGCACACCTCTGAAATCACGTGTTCATCTTCATCGCTATGAACATCTTCTAAGATTGGCTACACTTATCCACTAGCGTCAGTTTACAATCACAAACACTTTGTGATACTTTCTGGATAAAGTTGCTTGTCCTCATTCTCATGAACCTTTCAGTAACTTCAGTGCAGAACATTTTCTCCTGCTTAGCCTGTAGATGATATCATCCTTTGTTATTTCCCATCAAAGAAATTGTGGCTAGCAGGCTTCAGTATTGGTATATTCAGAAGTTCTTTGGTTGTGAATTTTTCCTTTCCTTTCTTGGCAAGTGAGCTGGAATAATGAAAAACATTTAAGGCAATGTGTTTTACTGTAAATAAAAACATACTGATTTGAAAATACTACAAATATTCATTCTTTAAATTTATTTTTAATTCAAACATAATAGGGATGGTTTTAGTGTTGCATGCCTTTAAATCTAGCTATTTAGATGACTGAAAACAGAGGATCATAGTTTCAAGCTAGAATAGGTTAATAGACCATGAGTCACTTATCTTCAACTAAGAACCAAAAAGCTAAAAGTGGAGCTGTGGTTCAAATAGAAGACTGCAAGCCTGAACAAAAAGAAGAGAAAAAGAACCTAGGCCCTAAATTTAAGTCATAGTACTAGCACACATATACCATATAGATATATGGTTCCTAATATATTTGAAACCCGGTCATAGATTAAATATGAAGTGTGAAAAAGTATGTAAGTCGGAAATGACTCCGAGGTATTTTCACAAGACAACTGGAATAGTTATCACTTAATCAAATAGTAATGAGGGATTAGTTTGTAGATAAAGATCAAAGCTCACTTTGGAAACTGTTGAGTTTGTTAAAATCAGTAGCTAGGAGTTGTCAGTAAACAGGATGCTATTAAGCACTGTAATTAAAGAAAGAACAAAGCTGGAGAAAAAACAGAAATAACTACATGTACTCAGTGGTAACAACCATGATAAGGAATATTATAGAACTAAGATAGAAGTAATCCCTGTGATACAATATGTAAAACATGACAAATGAAGATAAACAGTAATAAGTATGCAATGCAGACTTATATGGATAGGTATTTTTAATGTTTAAGGCCTATGAAGTGATTGTGTGATGACCTAAAATTTTAGAAATTGGTAAGGTCAACTATCCCTTGTGCCAACCATAGCTGATAGTTTAAGTAAAACAGGGCCACAATAGTATGTCTTGATTTACCAAAGTGAAAAGAGGCCAATATTTGGAAAACCAATTTTTGGATATGTGGTTGGAGTGACAATTACTGCAGTTTGTTCAAGTATCAGTAGAAGGGTACAGTTTCAGCACAATGATAGAAATCTTTCAGGGATCTGGTAGATTTCCCTCGGTCTTCAATTTTCCTTTTTTTTCTGAGTACCAAAATATCATTACTGGAAGCCAGTCCCAAATTTTGCCTTTGGCAATTTATCAGATATTCAGTCTATCACATGTCCAAATAATAGAGAATGGGAACAGGTCTACATTGAGCACTCACAGGAGACAGACTCTGGAAGTTCTCAGGAAGAGCCTTCTGCAATCGTGGGTTGGATAGAGCTGATTATATACAAAATAGACATCATAGATTGAAAGTATTCTGCTAAATTGACACTTGAGATATTGGATGTTTTAACTGCATTGTATTGATTTTTATGAATCAATTAATTAGATACTTTATACCATGTGATATTTACTAGACAATGAATTGCATGCTTATTGCATTTCCTTTGTATAACATATACTATGTTTTGAAATTTGGTAAAAAAAAAAAAAAAAAGATTAGTCTTTTTATTTTTTTTAATAAGGATTACTCCTAGTTCTCAAGAATGGGGAAATTCTCTGGAACATTGTAACTTCAAGTCATATGATGCCATGTGTCATATCCTATTTTCCTTGTACAGACTTGGTAATAAATTATATGTAATTTATTTTTTCTTTTTATTTATTTTCTATTGCAGCACCTTGATATGTGTAATTAAAACCGTAGTTTTCTTCAAGTATTTCATCTTACACTCAAGTTTTTTTTCTTCGAAGCTTTCTAATAAATATGTAATCTATTCAATTTTGAAAAGTACTGCTGTACCTCCCACTTATTTGTGGCATTTCTGAAACCCTGTGTGTCAGGGTGGATACCTTTGCCTGTAACAAGTATTGTTGAATACATAACATTTGGCTACTTAGAGAACAAAGGATGTGAAGCTACACTAGCCAGATAAAGATCTTCCAGGACAATTCAAGGGCAACTCATGTACTCTCTATGTAGGTGAATAGGGAGCATAGAAAAGAAATTCTTACACTTGAAAATGATTGAGTGTGTGTGCACATAGGTGTTCACTTATTTATCTGTTGCTAGAGTTTTACACTTTCACAGTTTCCAAAATCCAGAGAACCACATCCATGGGCATTGCTTTCCTATGTTGCTCTTTGGGTAATAAGAATGAACCGTGGTATTGTCCTGTGGTAGAGAAATTACTCAGAGATTCAAGTTTTTTTCTTTCAATATGTTGCTTGTTCCTACCTCTAAAATTAGGAAGTCTGTTAATACAAAATATATTTTAAATTATTACATATTTAATACATAACACAATATATAATATATTATATATAATATTCTGACAGTATTATATATTCATAAGGTTAAATATGGCAAACGTATCATTGTCCATACTTTCCTAGCCATGATTAGGTTCAGTAGAGTTAGGTGCATTACATCTCCACAGGGAAAGTCTACTGAAGTTATGATGACCTTGACCTAGATAAGGAGAATTCCTGTAAAAGGAGCCTCTCCTCAATTATGAGAAAAGATAAGTTTGGAAGTTTTTTTTTTTTTTGTTTGTTTGTTTTTATTTTGGCCGGTCAAAAGGCCTGAACTTTGGGACTCGGTACTGCCTTTCACCTCTTCAGCTCAAGGCTAGTGCTCTACCACTCAATCCATAGTACCACTTCTGGCTTTTTCTACTTATGTGGCACTGAAGAATCGAACCCAGGGCCTCATGCATACAAGGCAAGCACTCTACCACTGAGCCACCTTCCCAGCCCAAGTATGGAAGTTTTTGAGAAGAGGGATTTGGCATTTGCTTTGCATCCTTGATTATTAATGAATAGGTATTATTTTACTCCAAATTTCATCTCCTTTTACGTTCGATAAACAGTTACACATGATCATCATTCCATCGCATATCTTTTTTTTTTTTTTTTGTCGGTCGTGGAGCTTGAAATCTGGGCCTGGGCGCTGTCCCTCAGCTCTTCAGCTCAAGGCGAGCGCTCTACCACTTGAGCTACTGTGCCACTTCCGTTTTTCTGGTGGTTTAAGGGAGATAGGAGTCTCACGGTCTCTCCTGCCCGGGCTGGCTTTGAACCGCGATCCTCATATCTCAGCCTCCTTAGTAGCTAGGATTACAGGCGTGAGCCACCAGCGCCCGGCTCCATCGCATATCTTTAAGTCCTTCTTTCATTTCTTTTATCATTATTATTTTGTTGTTGTAGTTTTGCTGATCCTGAAGCTTGAACTCAGGTCCTAGGCAGTGTCCCTGAGCTCAAGGCTAGTACTCTGCCACTTGAGCCACAGCACAAATTTTGGGTTTTTCAGCCTTGGCTTGCTTTGAAGCATAATACTCAGATCTCAGCCTCCTGGGTAGCTAGGATTACAGGTGTGAGCCACCAGTGCCCAGCAAGTCCCTCTCTTTTAGATATTATTCTAAAAGCCTCCTGTCCAAGGTCACTCCTAAGAGAGTAAATGGATCTATACCAATAGTTCCTTCAAACTCTTATCTCCTGTTATGTCTATGGTGTGTCTTTTGCCTCGTATCCTAGACCTAATTCACTGTTCTCTTTCCAATCCATGATTCTTGGTGTGTTACTAATAATTACCTAAATTTTGTGTCTATAAATCCTAAATCACTCAACTATTAATTTCATTTAAATTTTTTTCAATATGATTGTTCTTCAGTACAAATCTGAGCTTATACTCACCTCTTCCATCTACCTCTTGGCATGAGCAGAGCCTGGGCCTATTCTACCTCAAATGCAAGAGGTTATCCAAAGACTAGCCTACAGTAATCCTGCCTAGGAGTCCGGACAATTAGTTGAGTGCCTGAAAGAAGCAATGCATTCCTGGCATGGGAAGGGGTGAGAGAGACAACAGCCTAGAGAGCAAACTGACAGTCACAACATTTAACAACTTCTCTTTTGGAGAAACTTACCTCCTGCAAATTGGCAGTGAGAAAACTCACCTAGCGAATTTTCGTATATGAAGGAAGTTGTCATGTTTCACTACACAACTCACTTGTATTCAAAGAGAGGGTCATTCTTTTGTGTCCTCCTTAGGCCCAGTCTCATTTTATCTCCATCTTAGACTTTGCTCATAGTCTGTTCCTTCCAGAAGGTCCTTGATGAAGAAAGTGTGATCTTTTGGCTTCTGACTGGCCCTGTGGGAACTGAGGCCACTTTTAGTTTTGAACCTGTTCTTTCTGACATTGGGAAAGCTCATTCTCTGAATTTTGCCTAAGGGAGTGAGTTTCTCCAATTCCAAAGAGGTCAATAAATATCTGATTCCAAGACCCAAGTCGAAGTCCTTCACCAGATCCTCCAAGCTGGAGTGGATGTTAGCTCAGACTCCAGGACATCCTCATATTTCTCCAGCTCTTTCTCATGAACCAAAAGGTTACAGGAGTTCAGTTCAGAAACAAAGATAAATGAGAATAGCAGAAGAATCATTGGCAGGGGGAGGAATTAAAAACATTGGGGGAAACAAGGGCTCAGAAAATCTAGGATCACTCACATCATTTGGGAATGACATCATAAGATTAGGAAATAAAAGTAATATATTACTACCTAAATTAGTAACTCGTCTATTGTACATCACAACTGTTCTTTCAAAAGGTAGCTGTCCTAGTATTTTGATGAGGGAAATGGAGCACATTCTTTCCTAACTGAGTTCTACTGAGTATCTTCATCCATACCCCAGGTTGTTCTCACTCTCTACTTCTCTGTTACTTTCCTTTGCTGGATTCAATCAATGACACTTGAAAGTGTTATCATCTTCAGACATGTAATTACATTTTCTTCTAATCCATTTGTTATCAAATACAACAAATTATGTGGAAATATATGTCTATGGTAAATTTTCTCCATGGCATATTTATTTGATGATATTAAGTATTATTTTTATAGTTTCAACTTTAAAACTTGAGGAAAATGTTTTGTTACTATTAGCACTAACTATTTGCAATTTTTTTGTATTTTTCCATGTCTGTGTATTTGGTATTAACCTTCTAACATTGTCTTTTTCCCCAACTGTTGCCTTCTTAAAATTTCAAGTTACAAGCTATATATGATGGTCCTGTATGTGTGCAGTGATATATTTAAATTTTGATCTGATATCCACATATTATAGGATATCATCAACCTATTGTAACTGCTCTGAAAATAAATAGGGAGGTCCTCAACTGCATGGATCAACTAGATTTAACAAACATTTACCAAATATTTTGGCCAGCACCATCAGAATACACGTTTTTCTCAGAAGCACATGGGATATTTTTCAAAGTAGACCACATTTTAGGTCACAAAGCAAACTTCTCTAAATTCAGAAACATTGTACTTTTACCTTGTGTTCTCTCAGACAACAAGGGAATAAAATTAGAACTCAACACCAAAAGCCACCAAAGAAAGTCCTGTAACACATGGAGGCTGAACAACACACTGTTGAATCACCAGTGGGTCATGCAAGTGATTAGAAAGGAAATTCAAATATTCATGATATTCAACAAAAATTAACACACAATTACCAGCTCCTCTGGGAAACATCAAATATAGTACTCAGTGGCAGTTTAGAGCTCTGAGTTCCTACACCAACAAATTGGAGAGATCTGAAGCCAACAATTTAATGAGACATCTGAACGTCCTAGAAAAAGAGCAAAAAGATAAATCCCAGTCCAGGAGACAGAAAGAAATAATTAAAATTACATCAGAAATAAACGAATGAGTTTTAAAAATGATAAAAATAATCAACAAAACAAAAAGTTGGTTCTTTGAAAAAACTAACAAAACTGACAGACCCTTAGCAAAACTTATCAGAAAAGGAGAGAACACACCCCGGTAAATAAACTCAGAGATGAGAATGGAAACTTCACCACAGAAACAACCAAGATTCAGAACATTATAAGGGAATACTTCTCAAAACTTTACGTTAATAAGTTTGAAAACGTGGCAGAAATGAACCTTTTCCTGGCAGATATCGACATGCCGAAAGTCAACCACAATGAGTTAAGCCAACTTAACAGGCTCATACCAAACATTGAAATAGAAACAGCAGTAAGAGACCTTCCATCTAAGAAAAGCCCAGGACTAGATGGATTTACAGTGGAATTCTACAAGGCCTTCAAAGCAGAGGCCACACCAATAGTCCCTCCAATTCTTCAATGAAATTAAAAGAGAATGTTACCTACCTAACTCATTCTATGAAGCCATGATAACCCTCATCCCCAAACCAGGCAGGGACTCATCAAAGAAAAAGAACTATAAGCCCATTTCTTTGATGAACATTGATGCAAAAGTTCTCAACAAAATTTTGGCCAATCGATTTCAACATTTCATCCAAAAAATCATAAACTGCGATCAAACAATACTCATTTCAGGGATGGAAAGCTGGTTCAATAGAGCAAATCAATTAATATGACTCGTCACATCAACAAACATCAAGGATTAGAACCATATGATTATTTCAATAGATGCAGAAAAAGCATTTGAAAAGATCCAACCAACCCTTTATGGTGAAGTTTCTGGAAAAATTAGGAATTTATGGAACATTCCTCAACACAATAAAGGCTGTATATGACAAACCTACAGCAAGCATTACAATTAATGGTGAAAAACTAAAGCGATTTCCTCTTATCTCAGGAATGAAACAAGGATGTCCACTCTCCACTTCTGTTCAATTTAGCATTAGAATGCCTAGCTACAGCAATAAGACAAGATGCAAACATCAAAGGGATCCATATTGGGAAAGATGAAGTAAAAGTCTCCCTCTTTGTAGATGACATGATTTGCTATTTAAAGTATCCCACGGACTCCACTACCAAATTACTGAAGCTGATTCAAAATTTGGCAAAGTAGCAGGGTATAAAATAAACCCTCAATAATCAATGGCTTTTCTGTATGACAACAATGTGAATATCATGGCTGAAATCAGGAAGGCAACTCCATTCATAATAGCCCCACAACAAATAAAAATCCTAGGAATTAACTTAACCAAAAAAGTGAAAGACCTCTATGATGAAAACTTTAAAAACCTTAAAAAGGAAATCAAAAGAGAACTTCGGAAGCAGAAAAACCTCCCATGCTCCTGGATTGGAAGGATCAACATCGTGAAAATGGCAATACTTCCCAAA
Source organism: Dipodomys merriami (assembly GCF_024711535.1). Classification (NCBI taxonomy): domain Eukaryota; kingdom Metazoa; phylum Chordata; class Mammalia; order Rodentia; family Heteromyidae; genus Dipodomys; species Dipodomys merriami. The sequence goes on from NW_027204231.1 coordinate 32,948, forward strand.
GCTATCTACAAATTCAATGTGATACATATCAGTATTCCAACCTTATTCGTCAAGGAAATAGAAGAGGCAATCCAAAAATTCATATAGAACAATAAAAAACCCAAATAGCAAAAACAATCCTTAACAGAAAGAACAGTGCTGGAGGAATATCAAAACCAAATTTCAAACTACACTACAAAGCCATAGTAATCAAAACAGCCTGCTACTGGCACAAGAACAGACCTCAGGACCAATGGAATAGAATTGAAAACCCAGAAATGAACCCACACCTAATCTTCGATGAGGGAGCTAAAAAATAGAATGGAAGAAAGACAGCCTCTTCTGTAAAGGGTGCTGGTTAAATTGGTTGATCACTTGTAGAAAACTAAAGCTAGAGCCTTATATAGCATCCTGAACAAGAATCAACACCAAATGTATCAAAGAACTCAGAGTCAAAGCAGACACCCTGAAAACAGTACAGAATGGAATACAAGATGCCCTAGGTCTCCTTGGCACAGGCAGAAATTTTCTTAATAGAAACCCAGAAACACAACAAATCAAAGAAAGCTTGGACAAACGGGATTGCATGAAATCACAGAGCTTCTGCTGGCAAAGGACATAGCTATCCAGATCAATAGAAATCCCAAGGATTTGGAGAAGATCTTCACTAGCCATACAATGGACAAGGGTCTCACATCTAAAATATACCTGAAACTCAAATAATTAAAATGCCCAAATACAAACCCTCAAAGAAACAACTGCCCAATGAATAAGTGAGCTAAAGACTTAAAGAGAAACTTCTCTGAAGAGGAAAGAAGGGTGGCCAATAGACACATGAAGAAATGCACAACCTCCATAGCCGTAAAAGTAATGCAAATCAAAACACCATTGAGATACCACCTCATTCCATTTAGAATGTTTATATTCAAGAATTGTAATAAAAACAGATGCTGGACGAGATGTGGACAAAAGGCAACCTTACTGCATTGTTGGTGGGAGTGTAAACTTGTTCAACCACTTTGGAAGGTAGTATGGAGGTTCCTCAAAAGACTCCACTTACAGCTCCCCTATGACCCGGCAATCCCACTTTTGTGCATTTACCCAAATGATCACAAACAAAGCTGTCAGCACAACTATGTTTATTGCAGCATTATTTACTGCAGCTAAGATGTGGAACCAACCCAGATACCCCTCAGCAAATGAATGGATCAATAAAATGTGGTATATATACACAATGGAATTCTATGCCTCCATCAGAAAAGATTGTATTGGCCCATTTGTTATGAAATGGAATGACTTGGAAAAAATTATATTAAGTGAAGTAAACCAGGCCCAAAGAAACGTAGGTCCCATGGTTTCCCTTATTTGCAATAACTAATATATGTCTGAGACAAGCAGAAACTGTCAGATAAGTTGATGTTAGGAGAAATTAACTCCAAGATAAGGACTCAAATGTATTTTTTTTCTTGTGATTGTTTTTAACATATGTATAAGGTGATTTCTTTGTTTCTTTGTATGTCCTTCCCCCACGGTAAGGCCTTGATTTCACTGTATTTGATGTTTGTATAATTTCTGGAGGGGAGGGAAAAAACATGTTTAAATAGGGATACAGGTGGACCCATTCCAGCAATGAGATGTACAAGACTTTATGTCGAAAAACAAAATGTACAACTTTGGCTGGGAGGTGGTGTGGGGGAAGATGGGAAGGGATGGAAAGGGGAAACAAACGAGGAGGCAACAACGCTTGATAAGAAATGAACTCATTACATTGCCCATGTAATTGTAACCCCTCTGAAAGGTACGTTCACAATTTTTAAAAAAAGAGGCAAAATATTACCTCTATGGTTTCTTGTGAAAAGACAGAAGAATACAATCAGTTTCTCAAGGAAATTGACCCATAACTCTAGTATTGTCAGTTTCATAAATGATGTAAGAAGAGAAGAACAAATTTCAACTCAAAGTGTATGATATAAAATTTACTTTGTATCCTGTAAACAACCTTTCAATTCTATCTATGTCTTCTTCCCAAAGTGATTGGTATTTTATTCTAATCATAGTTTTAAATTAACTTTAAGTAGCTGTATAGAAATTGCTGTTTGACAAAGTAATTTATGTATAGTATTTAATGTGGTTTTTTTCTTTACTTTTTTCTTTCCTGGGGTTTGAAATCTGGGTCTGGGCGCTGTCCCTGAGCTCCTTTGGATGAACGCTAGAACTCTTTCACTTGAGGCACAGCAGCACTTTCAGATTTTTCTGAGATTTAATTGGAGATAAGGATATCATGGACTTTCCTGCCAGGGCTGGCTTCAAAACTCATTCCTCAGCCTCCTGAGCATCTAGGATAACAGGCGTGAGCCTCTAGTGCCAGGCTTAATAAAATGCATCATGTTTATTTTTGGCTAATCCTGGGAGTTGAACTCAGGGTCTTGGCAATGTTCTTGAGCTACTTTTCCTCATGCTAGCACTCTATGACTTGTCATAGTGCCAATTACAGATTGTTTTGTTTATGTAGTACTGAGGAATCAAACCCAGGGCTTCACACATGCAAGGCAAACATTGCATGATCTAGAAGTCAGAGAAAAAAAAATGTGTTACCAGGATGAAACAGGTTTGGGATGGGACAAGGGGAAGTAGTGGGTTTAATTATAAAAAGGAAGCATGAGACAGACTCATTTTTGGTAAAGAAATGTGTCTGTAAATATGGTATATTCATATAGAGTTGATAAAATTATGTTAGACTTAATATGTGTGCAAAATAATTAAAACTAATGAAGTCTGCATAAAGTACTTGTGAAATATTAATGTCCTACTTGTGATGTCATGCTATAAATATTTAAAGAAACCAGGAAAATTATTCCAGGGATATT
>NW_027204232.1:0-35790 GCF_024711535.1 Dipodomys merriami
TGCTGCTGGTAAATTGTCATGTGTATATGAACAAATGCACTCATTTCTTCTTTCTTACACCTGCTCAGAAAAAAAGTACTGTGTACTTATGATGTGCCAGCTCCTGTCTTCAAGAAACTTCTAGGTATCAGTATGGGCTTGCTGCCTGGCATTGGCCATAGCAGGTCCACCTTCTGCCCTCCTTAGGCCCCCAAAGGTTAACCTTGTGGCTTCAACTTCGGGTTTCATCCCCCCCTCAGTTCCTGTGGTCTTTTCCTTGGGAACCTGGCATTTGGGCAGATGTTCAGGAGTTGTAGGCCTGGGTTTCCCTGCTCCTTATGGTGAGGTTGCCCTGGTGGCAGCATCACAGACCTGGTTAGGAGGGACTTTCTTCTCAGGAGGAAGGACCTGTTCCTTCTGCACACTCAGGCTGGGGTGGGAACCGTGTCCTACGATCCCTAGCAGCACACCACTCCAGCATCCTGCAGTGTACCCATACTCTGCCCACACTTTTGCACATAGTCATGTTACCAAGCTCGGCCTTGTATCAACACGTGATATTTATTTCCCACCACCCTGACTGCGGCTTCTTCCTTAGCGGGTCCAAATACACCAAGGCCCTTGAGGGACTATCACACACTTTGAGTTTCCCCATAGCCAGAGTCTTGGACATGGAGTAGATACTCGAGAACCTATTTGGTGTTTTACTTTTTGTTTGACTCTCCAAGCCATCTTACTGCTTTTAATTGAACCACTGGACATCCATCCCATCTGGGAGTATTTCATTATTGCAAGACTACCAAAGCAATTAAAAAAAAAGACCAACCTTTTTAAAAAAGCCTACTTTATAGAAGAACTTCTGGGAAGACTTTGAATCTGTGGCCCTGAGGGCTTCAGGCAGGATTCCAGGAGGTTGGTGCACAGCCTGCTATTTTGCCCTGGGTAGCAGGGATGAGAACAGGGACTGCTTCATTTTATTAACGGTGAAGCCCGAGGTCAGCAGGCAGAGAGAGTCACGGGACAAATCTGATTCCACAACAGCCTGTCCAGACCACAGCCCAGCTCTCCCCCTTCTTTTTTTTGGGGGGGGGAACCTCTGGGTGAGCTATGTTAATGAGACAAGGGAGCCCTCTTGAACAGGAATTATGCTGATGTCAAGCTGAAGTGTTCTGAAATGTAGCTGCCCTCAAACTGCCCCAAATGTTCTTTGGTACAAAGCCGAATTCAGTATCCTGAGGGGTCGTCTTGGAGCCTGCCCAGGAGACTGGGTTTTAAAGCGCCTAGTGGATTCCCAGAATCGCTCTTCAAAGGATTATATTGTCCAGGGAGGCTTTCGTACCCTGCTTAACTGGAATTTCACAGAAATAAAAGATTGCTCAGCTGGAGTAGACATATCTGAGGGGTGAGCCTTTCTTAAACCCCATTAATGGACAGCCTCGATCCACAACTGGATTCAATTACTGTGTGGACAGAAAGGCATTTTCTCATAAAGCTGCTCTGTTCCCGTGCCTGGCTTTGAGCAGGGTCAGTTATGACAAAGACAAGCCTGTGTGTTGTTCGAGTTGTTTTTCTTTTTCAAGCTCTTGCATTGGCACTGCCAAGCCCCAAGTTGTTTGGATCAGTTTTGGGGGGTGAGGAAGGGGGAGTATTTTTTTTTTTTTTTGGTCAGGGCCTGGGTGCTGTCCCTGAACTTTTGTGCTCAAGGCTAATGTTCTATGACTTTGAATCACATCTCTATCATATCTCTATTTCCAGCTTTTTGATGGTTAGTTAGAGATAAGAGTCTCATGAACTTTCCTGGGCTAGCTTTGAACTTTGATCCTCAGATCTCAGCCTCCTGAGTAGCTAGAGTTAGAAGTATGAGCCATCAGTGCCCAGCACAGTCTATGTTCTCCATTACTTCTTTTTTTTTTTTTTTTTTGTGGGTCGTGGGGCCTGAATTCTGGGCCTTGGCACTGTCTCTGAGCTCTTCAGCTCAAGGCTAGTGCTTTAGCACTTGAGCCACAGCACCACTTCTGGCTTTTTCTGCTTATGTGGTGCTGAGGAATTGTGAACCCAGGGCCTCATTCATGCAAGGCAAGCACTCTACCACTGAGCCACCTTCCCAGCCCCCTCTCCACCTGAGAGGGGCAGGTGAATAAAAAAGTATGTGAGAGAAACTTTAAGTGACATTTAATTACCGATAAATATTTTTGCAGTGTTCTTAATTCATTATTTTCCTTATATGCCCTAAAGACATAATTGTCTCTGGTCCAGTTTCCTGGGGGCAGACCAAAAGAAATATGTTTCTCAACTCTCTATCTCTCCCTTCCTCCCTCCCTCCCTACCACTCCCCCACCGGCTTGTGCATGAACCTTGTGCATGTTAAGTCAGCGTACTCCCACTGAGCTACACCCCAGCCCAATCAATATATATTCTATGGCCTGGTACATAAGAGTTACAACTAATATGGAAAGCTGGTGAGTTTTCATAAAAGGTATTGCACATAAGGGGCTGGGATGTAACTCGGATAAGTGTGCTTGCCTAGTCTGTGTGAGAACATGGGTTCAGTCACCAACATTGCAATAAAGCAAATCAAAAGCAAAAACTAACAGAAAAAATATTGCACACAATCAAAGTCTAGCTCACTTGGCTACCTGGTTATCAGCTCAGGCTTCCTGTGTGAGCTTGGCTTTCCCATAGGAAAATGCAGGGCTCCACAGAAACCTTTGCGTGGCCCAAATGTCAGTCATCAGATTACTTCACTGTGACCCTTATCAGTCTGGTGCTTCTCATCTCCAGTTTCACCCTGCATGTCCTGTGATAGAATGGAGCCCTTGAAACAGGGTTTTTTTTTTTTTTTTTTTTTTTTTTTTTTTTTGTGGCCAGCCACTAATGGCAGTAGAGGGGCCTGGAGAGGCATGGGTAGTAGAGGGCTTTTCTTCCTTGTTCCAGTGGGCTGACTTCCTCAGGCTCCAGCAGGGTACCTAACTTTTCTGCAGTGCAATGTGCCAGACGCATGTGGTACCTTCCTGAGAGCGGCTGCTCTTGATGCATTCTGGTGAACGACCCCTGGAAATCGCCTCTCCTTTCTTGCTTTCTTGCCTTCTCCTCTTCCTCCCTGCTCCTCCTCTTCCCCACTCTCCCTCCTGCCCACTCTTCCTTCTTCCCCCTCCCCTCTCCTCCTCAATCCCCCTCCTCCCCAATTCCCTCCTCCCCATTCATCATCCTCCCCCCTTCCCCCTTCCTCCTTCTCCCCCCTTCCTCCTCCTCCCCCCTTCCTCCTCCTCCCCCCTTCCTCCTCTTCCCCCTTCCTCCCCCTCCCCCTTTCTCCTCCTCCTCCTCCTTCTTCTCCTTCCTCAGTCCTGGGGCTTGAATTCAGGGCCTGGGCACTGTCCTGAGCTTCTTTTGCTCAAGGCTAGCACTTTACCACTTGAGCCACAGATCTATTTCTGGTTTTTTGGTAATTAATTGGAGATAAGAATTTCACAGACTTTGCTGCCTGGGTTGGCTTCGAGATCCTCAGGTCTCAACTTCCTAAGTAGGTAAGATTATAGGCATGAGTCATCAGTGCTTGGCTGGTAATAATTTTTTTGTCAGTTGTGGGGCTTGTATTCAGGGCCTGGGTACTGTCCCTGAGCCTCTTTTTGTTCAAGGCTAGCACTCTACCAATTGAGCCACAGCTCCACTTCTAGTTTTTGAATGGTTAATTGGAGATAAGAGTCTCACAGGGAATTTTCTGCCCATGCTGGTTTTGAACTGTGATCCTCAGATCTCAGCCTCCTGAGTAAGATTACAGGCATGAACTACTGGTGCCTGGTGGTAATAAATTTTTATAGCTAATTTTCCTTGTAGAAATTACCATGTGGGGGCTAGGAACGTGGCTTAGTGGAAGAGTGCTTGCCTAGTATGTATGAAGCCCTGGGTTCGATTCCTCAGCACCACATAAGCAGAAAAAGCTGGAAGTAGTGCTGTGGCTCAAGAGATAGAGTACTAGCCTAGAGGAAAAGACATGCAGAGCTGGACTCCAGTGGCTCATGCCTATAATCCTAGCTACTCAGGAGGCTGAGATCTGAGGATCACGGTTCAAAAACAGCCTACGCAGGAAAATCTGGGAGACTCCAATAAACCTCTAGAAAACCAGAAGTGGTGCTGTGGCTCAAGCGGTAGAGTGCTTGCCTTGAGCTGAAGAGCACAGGGATAGCACCCTAGCCCAGAGTTCAAGCTCCATGACCGACAAAACAAAAAAACAAAAAACAAAACAAGCAACCAAAAAAATCCACGCAGGCACAGTGCCAGGCCTTGAGTTCAAGCCCCAGGGCTGCCTGCCCACCCCCCAAAGAAATTACCATGTGGTTTCTGTCTCATTTTATCACCCAAATATGGTCTGTGTGTGTGTGTGTGTGTGTGTGTGTGTGTGTGTGTGTGTGTGTATGTGTGTGTGTCCTGTTTTATTATATTACAGTACAGTACCTAACATAGGACTTGACTACAAAAAGTCTTTAAATAAATATTTAAACACAAGCTGGGTATGGGGAGTCTGAGACAGGAATATTACTTGAGGCTAGGCATTTGAAGCTACTCTGGCCAACATAGTTAAGATCTTGACTCAAAACAAATACAAATAAAACAAAACAGAAGAAGAAAATCCTAAATATAAACAGGGCCCTGTAGGTGTCTGGAACTACAGGTCTGCAGAGGGGAACCTGAGCACCTGCTATGAGGCCCCTCTCATTCAGAGATCAATGTGTGGAATCAGGGTAAGCATGGATGAATGTGATCACAACCCCCTTTTCCAAAGCCTTATTAGGTCTCTGTAGATATATCTGACCAGAATAAACACAGTTGGGATCCCCCAAAGGATAGTAGCTTACAATAGGCAAATGTTTCACATGATTCCCTTGAATCTCATCCTACTATATTGTGTGTGTGTGTGTGTGTGTGTGTATACAGGGGCTTGAACTTAGGACCTCTTTCTTTCTCACTTGGTTCTTTTGGTCAAGGCTAGTGCTTTATCACTGTGTATACCTCTTCTTCTGACTTTTTGTTGGTTAAAGAGACTTTCAGATTTGTCTGCCTGGGCTGGCTTTGAACTGTGATCCTCAGATCTCAGCCCCTATAGTAGCTAGGATTACATCAGTGCCCTGTCTGGCTCATCATTTTTTTTTCCTAGTCTGCTATGTTAAATAAAAATATAGCCCCCTTTGTGTGGAAAAACACAAGAATCACAGAAGCAGCAAAAATAGTGTAAAAGAACTTTAAAAAAGAACTTTCAGTACACATGTACTAGTAAGTTAGAAGATTCTATATTCTTTTTCAGTTTTTAGTTCTATATGTCTTATTATCACATAGTTGAGACTATTCTCTATGTTTGTCAGTTGACATATCAAGAGTTGGTTAGTTCTAGAAGCCACATAGTCCTCCAATTTCCCATCACCCATGGCAATACAATGTTCTATTTTTTTCATCTGCCCAAGTTTGCTAATCCAGTTCACCCTTTCCCATGTTACAAAAAGCAGAGCTAAAAATATCTTTGTTTAGGCCCATCCACTTCACCTGCTTTTCTCCTCTTATGTCCCCTGGTCTCTGTTTCCTATGGATAGACATGAAGTTATAGGAAAAGAGGTGAGAAATCCACAGAGAATGTCTCTCCAAGAAGCAGAGCTGAAGCTTCAAGCAGCAGCAAGTCTCTAGTCAATAAATATCTCCTGCCAGGAAGAGGACCAGCAGAGCCGAGGCTGGGAGGGTCATCTGTGGGAGTGGAGGAAGGGAGTTGGGAAGCAAGGTTGTTCCAGGGATTAAGACTGTCTTTTCTTGAACCTCTCATGTTGTAACCTGTGACTAATGCATTAGTCAAGCTGAGCACGTGGAAACAACATGATATATCCTAGAAAAACATTTTAGTTCTTAAGATTACCCTCAAAATCAGACACTGCTTGAAGCAATTGAGAGTGGGAATACATGGTGATTACCCTCTCTGACATTTTAAATTACCAGTAACTCAATTGTTTTCTGAATTCTCAGAGTCAGGGAACACACACACATACACACACACACACACACACACACACACACACACACACACACACACACACACACACACATACACACACCCCTCTTTGTCACTCAGCTCAGCAAGTGTTAATCTCATATTAAATTTGTCTTTCACTTGAAAAGATTCCTGGTATGCACTCAGAAAGAAGCTTAAGTATAACACTCTCATTTTGCTCATTTTCTTCTCGAGACATAATCATTCAACCTTTTTTTGTCAGTCATGGGGCTTGTACTCAGGGCGTGGGCCTGTCCATAATTATTTTTGCTCAAGGCTAGTGCTCTACCACTTTGAGCCATAGCTCCACTTCTGGTTTTTGAGTGGTTAATTGGAGATAGAGTCTCTGGGGAACTTAACTGCCCAGGCTGGCTTTGAACCACAATCCTCAGATCTCAGCCTCCTGAGTAGCTAGGATTATAGGTGTGAGCCACCAGCACCCGGCTATCTCTTGGCTTTTTAAATCACAACTGGCACTGTACCATTTGAGCCATGCATATACTTCTGGCTTTTTGCTGGCTAATTGAAGATGAGAATCTTGTGAATTTGAACCTCAATGTTCAGATCTCAGCCTCCTGAGTAACTAGGGACATAGCTGTGAGCAATTTAGTATTCTACAATTTTACTATATAGTGTCTGTGTAAATTTATAAGACTATATTTGCACATGTGGGTTGTGCTTACTATAAAAGCAGACTCAGACTGGGCATGGGCTCATACCTGTACCCCTGTCTACTCGGGGGATTGAGATCTGAGGTTTGAAGTTCAAAGTCAGCCAGGACAGCAAAGGCTGTGAGACTTTCTTTTTTTTTTTTTTTTGGTCCGGTCGTGGGGCCTGAACTCTGGGCCTGGGCGCTGTCCCTCAGCTCTTCAGCTCAAAGCTAGCACTCTACCACTTGAGCCACAGCGCCACTTCCGGCTTTTTTCTTTTTGCTTATGTGGTGCTGAGGAATCGAACCCAGGGCCTCAGGCATGCAAGGCAAGCGCTCTACCACTGAGCCACCTTCTCAGCCCAGGCTGTGAGACTTTCAAGTAGCACCAACAAAGCAGAAAAGTGGAGCTGTGGCTCAAGTGGTTGAGCACCAGCCTTGAGCAAATAAGTTCAGAATCAGCACACAGGCCCTGAATTCAAGCCTGGGACTGCCACAATAAATAAATAAATACATAAATAAATAAATACATAAATAAATAAATACATAAATACATAAAAAAACAAAAGCAGAGTCAGTGCTCTCAACAGTGCTGGATGTCCTAATTAATTATTCTTATTCATTGCCATTCATCTCTTCTCTCTTGTGGGTCTCCTAGTGTAAGTGTATTAAATTTTCTCATGCTTTTTCTAATGCCTAAACCCTTCTCATATATACATATATATGTATTTTTTAATTAAATTAAATTAAATTTATATTTTAGGTCATGGGGCCTGAACTCTGGGCCTGGGCGCTGTCCCTCAGCTCTTCAGCTCATGGCCAGTTAGCGCTCTATCACTTGAGCCACAGCACCACTTCTGGCTTTTTCTGCTTATGTGGTGCTGAGGAACTGAACCCAGGGCCTCATGCATACAAAGCAAGCACTCTACCACTGAGCTACCTTCCTAGCCCTCCTCTCATATTTTTTATTTTCCTGTCTATGTTGTATTCTGAATAATTCCTTCAAAATTAAAACTATTAAATCTCTATACAACTGTGTCTTTTTTCTTTTTTTTTTTAATTTGAGGTAATGTGGATTAAACCTAAGTCTTCACACAATTTCTACCACTGAGCTACACCAGTCTTCAGAGTCTCCTTTAGTTTTCAACCTCACCACTGAGTTTTGTTGTTGTTGTTTTTGTTGGTTGTTGTTTTTGTACTCTGGGCCAGGGCACTGTCCCTGAGTTCTTCAGCTCAAGGTGAGTGCTCTACCACTTGAGCCACAGTGCCATTTCTGGTTTTCTGGTGGTTAATTGGAGATAAGAGTTTCATGGACATTCCTTCCTGGGCTGGCTTTGAACAAGGATCCTGAGGTCTCAGCCTCCGGAGTATGTAGGATTATAGGTATGAGCCATTGGCACCAAGCTACCATTGAATTTTTAATTTTTACCAATTTATTTCATTTATAAATAGTTTTCTGGGGTTTTTTCAAATCTGTCTGCATATATTTCATAGACTCCCAGTATTGCTTCTACAAAAATACGATTCCATCTCCAATATTTTTAGGTATTTTATATTTTTTACATTTTTCATTTGTTAATTCCAGTACCAAAGTCATGCGCATATAACCTTGTTTCTGCTTTATTTTGCTGTCTGGTGCTCTTTGACTATGAACTTATTTTGCTTGATCTGTGAGAGTTCTGAGGATCTAAATTGAAGAGGTTTTCATTTGTTTCTTCCAGAATTCAGAAGGCTGATGGAAGTATGGCTCAGTGGAAGTGCACCTGACTACCAAGTGCAAGGCTCTGAGCTTGCCTAATAGACAGACAGAGGCGCGCGCGCACACACACACACACACACACACACACACACACACACACACACACACACAGAAATAACAAAGAGACAGAGAGACCAAGAGAGAGACAGACACAGACCGATAGGCAAAGGGAGAGAGAGAGAGAGAGAGAGAGAGAGAGAGAGAGAGAGAGAGAGAGAGAGAGAGAGAGAGAGAGAGAGAGAGAGAGAGAGAGAGAGAGAGATTCCAGAAAATCTAGAAGGCTAGTTTAGACTCTTGATATCTAGGAGCCTAGCAGTACATTAAAAATCATATTGCATATAAGATCTTTTAAAAAATTGTGCCAGTACTGGAGCTTGAACTCAAGGTCTGAGTTCTGAGTGTTGTCCCTTCACGTTTCCCCTCAAGGCTAGGATTCTACCACTCCTTCCTTCCTTCCTTCCTTCCTTCCTTCCTGCCTTCCTGCCTTCCTGCCTTCCTGCCTTCCTGCCTTCTTGCCTCCCTGCCTCCCTCCCTCCCTCCCTCCCTCTCTCCCTCCCTCCCTTCCTCTCTCCCTCCTTCCTTCCTTCCTTCCTTCTTGCCTCTCTCCATCCCTCCCTTTCTCCCTCCCTCCCTCCCTCCCTCCCTCCTTCCTTCCTTCCTTCTTTCCTTCCTTCCTTCCTTTCTGTCTTTCTTTCTTTCTTTCTTTCTTTCTTTCTTTCTTTCTTTCTTTCTTTCTTTCTTTCTTTCTTTCTTTCTTTCTTTCTTTCTTTCTTTCTTTCTCTTCCTTTCTTCCTTTCTTCCTCTCTTTCTCTCATTTTTGCTTTTTAAGTCTATTATTTCTGGCTTTTTTTTGGGGGGGGGGTCAGTCCTGGGGCTTGAACTCAGGGCTTGGGCTCTGTCTATGAGCTTCTTTTGCTCAAGGCTAGCACTCTACCACTTCATTTCACTCTACCACAGTGCCACTTCCAGCTTTTTCTGTTTATGTGGTACTGAGGAATTGAACACAGGGCTCGTGCATGATAGGCAAGCACTCTACCACTAAGCCATATTCCCAGCTCTGTTCTGGCTTTTTGGTGGTTAATTGGAGAAAAGAATCTCATGGACTTTTCTGTCCAGGTTGGCTTCAAACTACAATCCTCACATCTTAGCCTCCTGAGTAGCTAGGATTAAAGCATGAGCCACAGTGCCCAACTTGCAGCTAAGGTCTTAAAGCATTATAACAAAATGGTCCTGAGGGGGTTAGCTCTGCTGTTATTGTTGGAATGATGACACGTGTTCAAATGGTCAGTGCATACGGTCATAACAGCAAGATATTCATGGGCATGAAGGGGAACAGGTCTTATGTTCAAATTTTAAGTAGAATAATGATATAGGAAATGAAACAGTTCAAAGCTCTCTGTCTATATCTACTATATCTATGTATAATATATATATACACACACCTAATCACACACATAAAAAATAGTAAAAATGTTAGATAAAGAGCTGCTAGCTTAAGTATCAGACTCCTTTAAGTGACAAAACTGGTTTTCAGGGGACAGAAGACAACATCAATAAAGGCTCAGAAAGGGAAGAAGCAAGGGCTCAGCCTAAAGTCTCTGTTTGTTGAAATAAAAAGACTCTCCTCATTGCTAATTTACCCCTCTGGCTTCATAATTACAGGACTTCACTAGTACTGTTTCATATAAATATCCCTTTGAGAAGCCTCTATAATCTCCTTCTTTATAAGAGGAGTGCTTATTAAAATCTTCTTCTTACTAGGTAGGTTTGATTGCATGGTCAAAGCCTGGTCTGTTACTCCTTGTTTTGTTTTGCTTTTTTTTGTGCTGGTCCTGGGGCTTGAACTCAGAGGCTGGCTGCTGTCCCTGAGTTTTTTTGCTCAAGGATAGTGCTCTACCACTTGAGCCACAGCTCCATTTCTAGATTTTTGATGCTTAATTGGAGATTAGAGTCTCATGGACTTTCTTGCCTGGGCTGGCTTCAAACCATCATCTTCAGATTTCAGCCTCTGGAGTAGCTGGGATTATAAGTGTGAGCCAGTGACACTTGGCTTGTTACTCTTTTTATTTTTAGTTTTTGAGAGTTAAGGAGCTGAAAAGGAGCAACAGGATCTCAAAAAGCTGTACTTTGTTTCCTATTTTTGCAAGGTAATGCTTTAAATACCCACTGGTGCCTTGGGAGTACTGCTTTGTGTTCAATACTAAACGGCTGCAGGAGCATACAGCCTGCTCTCTGCACAGTGACGTCTGCCTGGCCCAGCCTCCCTCCCGATCTGGGCAGTCCTCAGCTCTATCATTTTCTCTAGTTTTCAAAATAGAGCTGTCTGAAACAGGGCCTAGTTCTGGGTTAGACATTAGTTGTAGAAAATCTGGGCTCTGTACAAAAACCACATTTAAAAGACTGCCTTTCCTTTTATTGGCTTTCTCTAAAAGCAAAGACCAAAAAACAGCTGTTAGCTGTTTATACAGTATTTTTATATGTAAGTGTTAGACAATAGCTGTTTTCTTCTCCACTTAGAATGGCACATTTTTCCTTGGGCCATTTAAATGCCCTGTCCTGTGGGTTTCTGGAGGAGATAAAGGTTTTGTGCTTTTCTTTCTTTTTTTCCCTTTCCTTTTTTCCTTTCTTGCTTGCTTGCTTCCTTTTTTTTTCTTTTTCTTTTTTTGGTTAGTTGTGTGGCTTGAACTCTGGGTCTGAGCACTGTCCCTGAGCCTCTTCACCACAAGCTAGTGCTCTACCCCTTGAGCCACAGTACCACTTCTGGTTTTCTGATATTTATTGGAGATAAGAGTCTCATGGGCTTTCCTGCCTGGGCTGGCTTTGAACCACAATCCTCAGATCTCAGCCTCCTGAGTAGCTAGGATTACAGACATGAGCCACCAGTGCCTGGCTCTCTCGTTCTATTTTTTTTCTTTTCTTCCTTCCTTCCTTCCTTTCTTCCTTCCTTCCTTCCTTCCCTCCCTCCCTTCCTTCCTTCCCTCCCTCCCTCCCTCCCTCCCTATCTCTCTCTCTCTTTCTCTTTCTTTCTTTCCTTCCTTCCTTCCTTTCTTCCTTTCTTTCTTTCTTTCTTTCTTCCTTTCTTTCTTTCTTTCTTTCTTTCTTTCTTTCTTTCTTTCTTTCTTTCTTTCTTCCTTTCTTTCTTTCTTTCTTTCTTTCTTTCTTTCTGTTTTTAAGTCAGAACTTGGTTTCTCAGATTAGATAGCTGAGTTTGGTCCTAAGTCAGAACCCTGGTAGTCACTCTCAACCCACTGGTCAATTCAACATAGGTGTTCACACAGATACCATATCTCCCTCCCCTCCCCTTCCTTTCTCTTTTTCACTCAAGGCCGGCACTATACTATTTGAGCCATACCTCTACTTCTGGCTTTTTGGTGATTAGTTGGAAATAAGAGTCTCACAGACTCTCCTGCCTGGGGCTGTCTTTGAACTTCAATTCTCAGATATCAGACTCCAGAGTAGCTAGGATTATAGGTATGAGTTACTAGCACCTAGCTGGAAGGTTTTTATGGGCACAGTAGTTTATAGGTTTTTGAAGTTGGGCTAGATTACATGAACAGGATTAGACATGGATTTAGTCATTGCTGTCTCTTGTTGAGCCCTGAATATCAATGGCTTGCTTTCTTCAGTTTGGCATTCTGGAGACAATTCTTGTGAATCTCCACCTCCATGGAGGATACTTGCAGGGAGCACTCAGTGCTTTCATAGCCCAGAGGTGATGACTACCTTTCTTTCATTCTCTCACGTAACCTCTGACTAATACATTAGTCAGACTAAGCTAGTGGAAACTACACAATAGATGCTAGGGAAAAAAACAAACATTTTATTTTGTGGCAAGAGCAGTCTTGAAGTCGTCCAGATGAGTGAAAAGCCCTCCCTCACCTGCCGCTGAACGGTCCAAGCAGCTTCCAGCTCCCCATACCATGTGTTGCCAGAGCAGTGCTCTCTACAGGAGACAAAGGAAGCCACAACAAAGGCTGCGGTATTTCTGGCCTCTGGGGGCTCCTGGTGGCCCCCATCTGCCTCCTCGTAATCAGTTACCTTCTTTTGGGACACTGACTTGTTCCGTTGTTCGGTTGTTTACTTACTGGTTTATTTGTTTTTGGTGCTGGTCTTGAGGCTTGAACTCAGAGCCAGGGCACTCTCTTTTAGCTTTATCATGTCGAGGCTGACACTCTATCACTTGAGCTACACCTCCACTTGTAGCATTTTGCTGGTTAATTGGAGATAAGAATCTCATGGACTTTTCTACCTGGGCTGACTTTGGACCAGCTCTCAAATCTCCTGAGAGGTTAGGGTTATAGGTGTGAGCCACTGGTGTCACTGGTATTGTTTCTTAATGGTGCTGCAGATCAAACCCAGGGCCTCATGCCTTTGAGGCAAATGCTCTACCCCAGCCCAAATCATCAATGTGTATTGATTCCTTTATGTGTGGGGAAATAGTCTAGACCATGACTTTGGACAGCTTCTTGAGATACCAGACATTCTGAGCCCACTTCATGAATAACGCACCCTATTACTTATTCATGCATCACACCCTGTGTGAAGCCACCTCTCAACGAATCTCTAGAACATGAGAATCATTACACAGTGGCATCTGAGAAGCACCCAAGCTTGTTGAAATATGCACTTGGATGAAAGACGACCTAGTACTTTTCCCTGGGACCCTACACTATTTCTAATATTCCTTGATAAGGATACATCGTATCAGTAATGGCATTTCCAGTCCCCTAATAATTAACTCCCAGTGGTACTTCTTAGTCTTATTCTTTTGTCACGTATGATTAAACTAATTTTATTCTTATTTAATAAGAGAACAACACATTATGATTTTTTCCTTTGGAACACTTGACCTAAATGAGATCATTAGAAAAATAGTTCTCATGTGTGTAACCCAAAACAGTAGGCTTGTATGACACTATTTCAAAAACAGATTTATAGTAAAATAATCTCTCACTTTGAGAGATAAGAAATTTGGCCTATTAAGGGCTCCAAGTAGTCTTTTGGAAAGAAAGGATAGAATTTTCACAGGGTACCTATTTATCTCTCTCATACAACCACTGAGAATGACTACTCTGAAATCTGTCTTACAGTTCAGATTGGTAATATCCTGTGGCACATTTTTCCTGGCTGCACAGGCCTGGGAACCACTGGGGAATCTGGATGCAGCTGTCCCATCCTGATGCTGCTATTTCTCTATTGGTCCCTTCCCTGTGATTATAGCTGTCACCTAAAGCCATTGCCCAGGAATAGTGCCAGTCAGCCCCCATTCACTTCCCCAGAGCCTTGAAGGTCTGAGGCGGAGAAAGCAACTTACCTCTTCTCCATGGATGCCCCTCTGGCCTGCAGGAGGCTGTTTCTCTGTGCTAAGCCTGCTTCTGTTATAAACCGTGTAGTTCCTTTGCTACCCTGTTCTACTAGCTGGAATGAGCAGGGCCATGCTTGGGTGAGCAGGATGCTGACCACAGCTGGTTTTCCAGAAGGGAGTAGACATGCCTTAAATATGAGGGCAAGGTGTCGGCTAAGACTGCATGAGAAGTCTAAACTGAAATGAATGTGACAACCAGAAAGAAAAAGCATGTGATTCTGCAAGGGAAACACGTGTGTAGCAGGGCGAGTGAGGTCTGAGGAAGGCCTGTTTAATACTGGTGCTAGGGCTTGAGCTCTAGGCCTTGTACTCTGCTGGGCTTTTTGTTGTTGTTGTTGCCAGTTGGCACTCTATCACTGAAGCCAATACCTCCACTTCTAGCTTTTTTCCTGATTAATTAGAGATAAAAATCTCATGGATTTGTCTGTCAAGGATGGCTTTGAACATTGATTCTCAGATCTCAGCCTCCTGAGTAGCTAGGATTACAGGCATGAGCCACCAGCATCCAGCTAAGAGTACATTCCAGGCATGAGGGACCATACTAGGCACAGAGATTCTTTTGAGTAGGAGCTGATATTGCTGCCCACAGGACTGCTCAAAGCAATATCTTAGTGAGGAAGCAAAACAAAATACCATAAACTGATGACTTCTGAACAACAACAACAGAAAAGTATTCCTCATGGTTTTGGAAGTTAGGAAATCCAAGATCAAGGTACTGACAGCTCAGCATGTGTTCAGCTCCATTTCATCACCGACAGCAAGCTTCAGACTATAAACTCCACAGCAGAAGAGGCCTATGGTTTGTTTCTCTGGGACCTCTTTCAGAAGAACACTAAAGTGCTTCAACTCTTATAATCGAATCACCTCTCCAAGCCCCCACCTTCTAACACTATCAGTTCAGTCTACCAACTTCTAGGGACACAAACACCGAGACCACAGCAGAGGGTGACTTCTAGTTGCCGCTGGCAGCAGATGGTGCAAGGACCACTGGACCCTGCACACCACAGGCTGCACAGGATGTTGAGCAACAGGATGATTTGACCGCATTCACCAGCGTGCTTCCGTGAGCGTGCACATTCTTCAACAGAGAGCAGGGAAAGCCAGCAACGGGTTGCATAACAATCATTAGTTTTATAGCTGAGTGAGTTATGAATAATATTGCTTTCAGCATTTCATTACCAATCTGCCCCCAGGAGCAAGATGAAGCTGATAAAATGTTTATAGGCTAGTAACTTTTTTTCTACTAATTTGCAAAGCTATAATAAAACCCACAAACTTGATGGCCTACAGGAAACATAACATGAACTAGGAATGTAGAATAATTTGGAGCTACAAGGCCTGTTTAGGCACTACAGGAAAGACTCCCAGAAAACAGATGAATCATAGTATTTTAAACAGAAAATAATGATGCTAAGTCAATCAGTTATAGCCTGAGGGGGGAAAAATTCCAGAAGTGTGCTTTTCTGCTTTCAATTATTCTGACCTCAAGAAATACAATTAAAAGCAGGTATAGCAATGAAGGTCTGTTCTATGGGAAGGAGGCTAGCACAGGAGGACCACAGTTCTAAGCCAGCTAGGAAAATAATAGTTAAATAAGAACAGTGATTGTGATACAATAGATCCTGTGATATGAACTTTTGTTCTCACATAGAATATATAATCAGATTATGCCCTCTTGTGGCAGAAATATTACAATTAGAAGATGCCCTGTTGTATTTTATTTAGAAATGGATCAGAAGTATTATTGGAGTGAATCTCATTCTTCCTGAATTCTATCTACCCTTTAGTAGTTAAGAATAACTTACAGGCATGCACCACCATGCCCAGTTACAGATAACTATTTTATATCCCATACATGATTCTACAGATCTTTTCTTGGTTTATTTGTATAAAATAAACCTGCATGCTTAGTAGTTTTCTTTCCAGGAGAATTTTTCTGTCCCTTCTTCCTACTCAATGCCATATGCTCTTGTAAGATGGAGAATAAACAAATATCCCATCTCATGTTAGGAATAGTGTTATATACCTATCACCACAGCTATGCAGGAAGCATAAATAGGAGAGTCAAGACTTGGGACAAAACATGAGACCTTATGCAACCCCCCCCCCCCCTCAAACAGCCAGTTAAAGCAAAAAGGAGTGGAGGTATGGCTCAAGTGGTAGAGCCTGCCTGTCCAGCAAGTGTACACCTTGAGTTTGAAATTGCAGTAAGCCAAACATATAAATAAATAAATAAATAAAGCGATCTATATGCTTTACATATAGGCATTCTACTATATTGGCTAGGGAATAAAGACAAGACAAGAAAAGAAATCTCTGTGTGTCTAATAGAAAGTTTTTCTCTTTTTGAAATCAGTCTGCATCTATCTGAATCCTTGGATGTGGAGGCTACAGCTGTGGGTGGCGGAGGAGATGGGTGGTGGGGCTTGTGTTTTGACAAGTGGAAAAGAGGTACCAGATTCTGTGTGATTCCATGACCATGTGACACAGGACAATAGCACCATCCTGCTGGAGGCTTTCTTGCTCTGGCTTCCAGGAAGCTAGTCATCTTGTTAGGAAATCTTATTGTGCCAAGGAACAATGGGTGACATCTGAGTATGGAGAGCAAAGCAGTGAAATCCTCCATCCCACCACTTCAAGAAATAAACATTTGTGAATAGCGGTCCCCAGCTGAGCCTTGGATAAGATTACAGTCATGATTGCATCCTCACAAGACCCTAAGTGCACGGAACCGAACTCTTCACACCTGAACTCTTATGTAATAGAGATCATGAAATAGTAAATGTATGCATTTTGGCTAGGTGCAGTGGCAGTGCTTACAGCCCCACCTACTTTCTCCAGGCAGAGATCAGAAGAATCATGATTTGAAGGCAGTCTAGGCAAAGAGATAGCTAGAACCCATCTCAATAACAAGCTAGATGCAGTTAATGTGGAGGTATAGATAGGAGATCATACCCTAACTATAGCCCCAGGTAAAAATGAAAGACCCGAAAAATATGTGAGAATTGACTAAAGGCAAAATATGGCTGGGGACATGGCTGAAGTGGTGGAGTGCCTGCCCACCAAGTGGAATATCTTGAGGTCAAACCTGTGTGTGTGTGTGTGTGTGTGTGTGTGTGTGTATGGAATAAGCTTCTGTGTTGTGTTGGTGATAATGTTACTCACCAATAAAGAGGTAGAACATGTACCTTTAAAGATTTTCGTAATTTTAACTTGTGCACTTATGTCTTTGGTGCATTTCCAGTGAGTTTTTTTTTTTTACAGAGATGGTATGTGGTAGGAGCTCAGATTCCCTCTTTCTTTCTTATCCTCCCTCCCCGACCCCCCACTGCAGTGTTTGGCTATCCACTTTTTTCAGTACCATTAAATTGCCTTGGGATTTTTGTTAAAAGAAAACTGAAAAATTAAATAGAAGGCAAAGACAACTGACACAAGGACAATTCACATGGACATGGACACACATAAATGACATCTCAATGTCTCCTTCTAGGCTTTCTGCTTAGCTGGTTGGATCCCCCTACAGGCCACCAGTGAAGGATCCCACACATCCATCCCAGCGGACCACGCAGAGACAGGCAGGCACAGGAGAAAGATTATTATAAGGTTTATTAGAGGAGCCATATTTCCCCCAAAAGGGAGCGCATGGCACCTGCCCTATCCAGGTAGCAGGAGGGTCTGGGGGATAGAAAGGGAGGTAGATGGGAGTTCAGGGTCTGGATGGAGAGAGGGAGGGGCCAGCTGTATGGAGGGAACTCCAGGAATGGGAAGGGGCCCAGGTCTGGGTGGAGGACCAAAGGTGAGCATAATACTAACATTAAGCATGTAGCCTCATGCTAATATGAGTGTAGCCTCATAATAATATGTGTGTATGTGTGGGGGGGTGTCGGTACTGGGCCTTGAACTCAGGCCCTTGTGCTATCCCTTAGCTTTCTCAGTTCAAGTCTGGTACTCTATGCCTTGAGACACAGGTTCACTTCTCCCTAACTTTTTACTGGTTAATTGAAGATAAGTGTCACATGAATTTGTCTGCCCAGGTGGTTTTGAACTGAAATCCTCAGATCTCAACCTCTTGAATAGCTAGGATTATAATGCACAATAATATTTATCAAAGTGGATACCCAGAAATGGAAACAAGAGGTCTTTTTCTTTGTTGCTGTCTTTATTTTCATTTGTTTTTATCTTATTTGTTCATTAATCTGTCTTTAAGACGGCAAGGGGAGACATAGAAATGGAGGGACAAAGGGTAAACAAATCCAACAAACAGTACTCACTAGACACTACGGTGAAAATGAACTATAAAACTTGTGGGTGGGATGGGAGAGAAAAACTAGGGAAGGAGTGACATTAGCCAAAAAGAAATGTACCTTTGCTGGGCGCCGGTGGCTCATGCCTGTAATCCTAGCCATTCAGGAGTCTGAGATCTGAGGATCCTGGTTCAAAGCCAGCTGAGCAGGAAAGTCCGTGAAAACTGTTATCTCCAATAAACCACCAGAAAACCAGAAGTGTCTCTGTAGCTCAAGTGGTAGAGTGCTAGCCTTGAGCTGAAGAGCTGAGGGACAGCGCTCAGGCCTAGAGTTCAAACCCCATGACCGACAAAAAAAAATAAAAAAAAAGAAATGTACCCTTTATCTGACTTATGTAACTATAATCCCTCTATACATTACCTTTATAATAAAAATAAATAAGCTATACACCAGTGGTGTAATCCTAGCTATTCAGGAGGCTAAGATCTGAGGATTGCTATTTGAAGCCAGCCTGGGCAGGAAAGTCCAGGAGACTTTTTTTTTCTTTCTAGTCCTGGGGCTTGAACTCAGGGCCTGAGCACTGTTCTTGAGCTTCTTTTTTGATCAAGGCTAGCACTCTACCACTTGAGCCACAGTGCCACTTCCGGCTTTTTCTATTTATGTAGTGTTGAGGAATTGAACCTCGGGCTTTGTACATGCTAGGCAAGCAAGTACTCCACAGCTAAGCCACATTCCCAGCCCTTCAACAAACTACCAGAAAAGGCAGGAAGTGGCTCCTTGGCTTAAGTGGTAGAACACTAGCCTTGAGCACAAAGAAATTCAGGGACAGCACCTAGGCCCTGAGTTCAAGCAAAACAAATTAAAACCAAAAAAGTATTTCAGAACACAGAAAGAACATGCCCTATTTTCTGCCCTATTGTCCTCAGCCAGGAGCTGTAGAATCTCCCACCTTTAACTCACTCAGGCGGGGGCTGTCTGCCGTGGTTCTGGTTCGGGGGGTACATTCTTCCTTTTGGAGAAGTTCCTTGAAGCTCCTCTTTAGACTTGAGGTGAGAAGCTGCCATCCCCCTTTGCAGGGTGGTCCAAGCTCTCCCAGGGAATTCTTCCAACAATTCTCCCAGTGGAGTTCTGGAGCAGTCTCTGGCCTGTCTTCAGGGTGGCTTGTATTCGTGTTACCTGCATGGAACACAATCATCTTGGATGTCTCAAACTTAGCTTATATGTGATATTTATCATATCTTGCTAATCACACTCAAAACATCAAGTGTTTATGTTTGATTGCACATCTCAATCTAAATGCTTCTCTGGCATGTTTAGTTGCATTGTGGGGGCAGGAGTATTAGGGAACACATCTGAAATAACCACCAGAACAGATGTTGTCCATTATTTTCTTCCCACTATTGTTGCTATCTTCTTCCTGTAAACATTAGGTAGTTATCAATTAATTCTCTGTAGGGATGTCTGCAGAACACAGAACTGTCATATTTGGAGAGACAGAAAACAGTTGAGCAATACTGAGCAGACAGGTACTCAGCAACCAGGATAGCCTGAGAATTTCCAAATCATTCCAGCACTTAAGCATAGCTCCTCTGTGGGCAGTGAGCCCAAGTTCCAGCTGGAGAGGGTAGACAACAGCAGGTAGAGCCCCTCAGGGAGTTTATTATATTCCACAGCGGCTCTAGCAGATTGTACATGGATGTGTTGCATATGTAATTATGTTGAAGAAAGGTTAAACAGGGTGTTGTGGTGAGGGACTAGAGTGACAAAGACTAACTACGTACAAGCAATCTCTGGAGAGGCAACATTTGGACAGGGAAGTGCCTGAAGTAAGGAAAAGAGCAATGAGGCTCTTGGGAGACAGTCACTTCAGGCAGTGGAAAAAGCAAGTGGAAAAGTTGCGACTGGGAAGTGTTAGCTGTGTTGGAGGATGGAGTGGTATAATGGGGAGGAAGAGTGGTAGAATGTGAGGCAAAAGATCCGGAGCCACGAATTTTATTTTAAACATGATGGGAAGCTTGTGAACAA
This sequence comes from Dipodomys merriami, assembly GCF_024711535.1. NCBI lineage: Eukaryota > Metazoa > Chordata > Mammalia > Rodentia > Heteromyidae > Dipodomys > Dipodomys merriami. Next base: position 20,050 of record NW_027204232.1, read on the forward strand.
GGTGTGGCTCTGTATTATTATTGTTATTGTTACTATCATCATCATTGTGTGTGTGTGCATGCGCACGTGCACATGTATGCACGCATGCTAGTATTGCCATTTGAACTCCGGTCCTTGCGCTGTTGCTTGGCTTATTCTGCTCAAGACTGAGGCTCTATCACTTGAGCCACATCTCCACTTCCACCTTTTTGGTGGCTAATTGTAGATAAAAGTCTCAATGGGTTTTTTTTTTTTCCTGAGCTGGCTAAGATTACTGGCCGAACAACCAACGTCCAGCTGATCCATCTGTCTGTCTATCATCTATCTACCTACCTATCTATATTTTGTGCTAATTCTAGGGCTTGAAGTCAAGGCCTGGGTACTGTCTCTAAGCTTTCATTCAAGGCTACCATTTGAGCTACAACTCCACTTCTGGCTTTTTGGTGGTTAATCTCATGTACTTTCTTGCCTGGGCTGACTTTGAACTATGATCCTTAGATCTACCTTCTGAGTAGCTAGGATTACAGATATGAGCTACCAGTGTGCCCAGAGACTTTTTTTTTCTTTATAAAACTTATTGTGAGCCCTCAGATATGGAAAAATTCCATGGTGATTCTAATTCTGAATCTGAGGCATGTGATTTTTGTATAGGATATTTTTGGAATATTGAACTGCTCATCAAGTGGTGTTCCCATTTTTAGGAGTCTATTATTTGCTTTGTGTTACAAGTGTGAAGGCAAGAGACTTTCTGCAGAGATAAGCACACATAACACAGCCCAGAGGTGTTTCTCCTTGTCTTTACAAGCAAGAGGACTGTAGGATCTGGAATACCCATTAGTCAAGAGACTACTCCTTCCCTAGGAACTGACCACAGACACACCTTTCTGGACAGAGAACACCTGGGCATTGGGGATGGGTAAATACACCACTTGAGCTGGCCAGTTGGCTGGCAGGATGGATAGGTAAACAGAGCAGGTAGGCAAATTGATCAGATTACTGTGTGACCAGGGAAGTAGACCAGCAAAAGACTAGTTCCCCATGTAATAGTCAGTTTGCCCACTTGTCTGAGGGTAAAGTGGATTTTTCTTTTCTACTTACTTCCTCTCAAGGATACCCAGAGTACTTGTGGGGGGTGAGGAAGGAATCTAATAATAAATACAACTTCCTCAATCCTCAAAACAGTTCTGTTGAGGTTGATCTCATGGCTTCCATTGACTGATTATAGAGCTGAGATACAGGAAAGATTAGGTTCTTTACTAAAGACACGTGGCTAGTGAGTGACCAGTTTAGACCCCAGATGGACATATTTGGATCCTTTCTGTCATCCAATAAAAATCCATGAGAATTTCATGGGAGACTGTGTTTAGCTTTACTGGTCATCTAGCTTTTGAGGGGAAGAGTAGAAGGTACTTAGCATAAGGGCTTTTTGAATTCCTCTCAGATCTTTCTACCACAGTGGCAGCCCAGTATCAGACAGGAAGAACACATGACTTTCTAGCACTTAAAGGGTGATAATTAGGCAACTAGTTCACCACCACAGAATAGGAAGTTATATATTTGCCAAGTTGGGCTATTGTTTCACAGGGAGGAGAATGCTGTATATATAAAACAGGACACAAAATACTTTGCCATGCCCTTGGACTCTTCTAGACTTTTAGGCAGATTTCTGCCCAGTTGGGAAAAATCTGCAGATTTTCCAAGTTCAAACAGATTGAATAAAGGCCACCCAATGCAGCACATGTGTGCTGACTGAATGTAAATTATATGAAAAAAGTTACCCCATCCAGATAATGTCAGTGTACCTTGTGACTACAGATATGATGGTATTAAGTCCTCTTTGTTATTAGTCTGTAGCTACAGCTACATGTCCTCAAAAAAAATCTAATGTATGAATATTTAATGCATGGGAGCCTTAAATTCTATAGATTTTCTGACATCCTAATATTGCACATGTGTACAATAATTTGCTAATGTGTAACTTCTTTCTTAGGGGAATGCCACAATTTTCAAGAGGTGCTTATAAATGTGTATGACCCAGAAAAGATGAAGCACCATGACTTACAAAGCTAGGTGCCTATAATTCTAACTACTCACAAGGCTGAGTTTTGAAGATCATGGTTTGAGCCCAGTCCAGGCAGGAAAGTCCATGAGATTTTTTTTTTTTTTTTGAGTCCGGTCGTGGGGCCTGAACTCTGGGCCTGGGCGCTGTCCCTCAGCTCTTCAGCTCAAAGCTAGCGCTCTACCACTTGAGCCACAGCACCACTTCTGGCTTTTTTCTTTTTGCTTATGTGGTGCTGAGGAATCGAACCCAGGGCCTCAGGCATGCAAGGCAAGTGCTCTACCACTGAGCCAACTTCCCAGCCCTGAGATTTTTATCGTTAGTTAAGCACTAAAAACGCCAGAAATAGAGCTGTGACTCAAGTGGTAGAGTACTAGACTAGAGCACAAAAGCTCAGGGAAAATGCTCAGGTCCTGAATTCATGCCTTAGGACCAGCACTCATACACACACACACACACACAAAGTGCACATTCAAAGCAGTCTTCCCTTGGGCTGGGGATGTAGCTCAATGATAGAGTACTTGCCTAGCGCGGCCAAGGCCTTGGATTTGACCCCAAAATGGTGGTGGGGAGCTGTCAATTTTTAAAAACTAATAAATATACTAGAAGTTTGGGGCTCTGCTGGGGTTTTATTTATTTATTTATTTTTTTCAATTTCCTGAAGTTCATTTCAATAAACTTTATTTTATTTATTTATTTATTTATTTTTGGTCCAGTTGTGGGGCCGGAACTCTGGGCCTGGCCGCTGTCCCTCAGCTCTTCAGCTCAAGGCTAGCGCTCTACCACTTGTGCCACAGCGCCACTTCCGGCTTTTTTCTTTTTGCTTATGTGGTGCTGAGGAATTGAACCCAGGGCCTCATGCATGCAAGGCAAGCGCTCTACCACTGAGCTACCTTCCCAGCCCTAAACTTTATTTTATATGATCAGAGAGGCACATAGGCATTGTGCCTTTGGGTTCCTCCCCTAAGATTATCCTCCTTTGGTCTCTCTGTGTGTAAATGGCTAGAGTCCTGGATAATTTGTCACTGCTGGATTTTAATTGCAGGATTTCATATTTGCTAGGCAGGTGCTCTGCCATTTCCTAATGTATACTAGAAATTCTCTTTAGCCATTAGAAAACAGTATATTAAAATACTGTTCAACGTTTAAAATTTGAGATACAATAATTCATAAGTAGACAAACATGTTGTGCTCTTTAAAATTCCAATTTCCTACCTGAAAAAATTCCTGTTCTAGAAAACTTAGTCTAGCCTCAGTATTAAGCTGGATCAGTTATACATACAAGCCTCAGCTATGTGTAGATAAAAAAAATGTGCTTTTCTCTTTCATCTTGAATTGTCTGCATATATAAGTATTATGTAGGTGTGTATATATATATGTATGCATATACACACACTGCCATTTCACAGAAAGTAGGGGTGAGTCATGGGTAATTCTTGAAAAATTTAGATTATTATTTTTTTTTTTTTTGTCGGTCGTGGGGCTTGAACTCTGGGCCTGGGCACTGTCCCTCAGCTCTTCAGCTCAAGGCGAGCACTCTACCACTTGAGCTACAGCGCCACTTCCGGTTTTCTGGTGGTTTATTGGAGATAGGAGTCTCATGGTCTTTCCTGCCCGGGCTGGCTTTGAACCGCGATCCTCAGATCTCAGCCTCCTGAGTAGCTAGGATTACAGGCGTGAGCCACCAGCGCCCGGCTCAATTTAGATTATTTTTGAGCTAAAGTTTTGTTATTTATCCTCACTCTGGGAGGGCAGAAGATGAGCTCCAGGAAGTAGATTTGTCATGCTTTATGCCACTGGTGCTTTTCCTGTCTCTTGTTCTTGCTGCTGATTGAGGCCTCCCATCTGGCTATGTGGAGCGAATGGTGCAGCAGGTGTCTCAGATGGCACGAGCCATGCTCCCGTTTCCCAGTGAGCTCATCAAAATATGGATCTTCCTACTACAGATCCTCATTACTTTATAGAAACTTACTGGAATAGCAGAAAGGGAGAGTCACCAATTGCCTTCTGTATTGTTGTGTGCCAGTACTGGGGCTTGAACTCAGATCCTGGGCACTGTCCCTGTGCTATTTTGCTCAAGGCTAGAACCCTACCACTTGAGCCACCGCTCCTCTTCCTCCTCTTCCTCTCCCCCTTCTCCTCCCCCTCCCACTCCCCCCACTTTTGGTTGGTTAACTGGAAATAAGAGTTTCATAGCTTTTCCTGTCAGATTGGCTTACGAACCATAATTCTCAGGTCTCAGCATCCTCAGTAGCTAGGATTATGGATGTGAACCACAACCTGGTTGTGCCTGGTTGTCTTCTGTGTTTCTACTTATTGGAAGCCAAGTTAGCATTTCATAATGGAGGTTTGTTGAAACACAATGGGTAGCTCACAGGTTAGTTGGGTAATGGTGGCTGTTTGATTGCTGAATGCCTTCCAGCACTGAGGAGCTGTTGCATGACCTCTATCTGCCAGAAGAGGGCTCCCTCCACCATCAGCCTGAGGCCAGAAAAGCAGTAGAGAGCTCTCTTCTCTGTTCTCCCTCAAGCCTCTGCCTTGGACCACCTGACCCAACCCCTGGCCCTGCCTTCCTGCTGTGGGCCACTGTCTCCAGGAAAATTCTGGAGGCTGCTTGTTCCCCAAAAGATGCTGTGGTACCTGATGGAGGGGTTATAGGACATGTAATCTTCAGCTGAGCTGGTACCTGAGGGACTCAACATGGGAGATATTCAGGTCTTTCCAAATTACTACCACTCCATCTTGGTCTTCTGTTGGGTTTCCTCACACAGCTACATAGCATCCCTTCTTCAAATACTCACTTCCCACTGCTGGCCTAACTTCCTTCCTGTGTCTCCTGTAGTCTGCTCCCCTTCCACTCCTTTGTATGAACAGCCTCTCCAAAGAGAAATTCCTCTACTGCACCTCCCTCCCAAACTGTCACAAGTCACCTCTTTCCTGCCAGTCACTGGTGGCTCACACCTGTAATCCGAGCTAATCAGGAGGTTCTGATCTGAGTATCAAAGTTCAGAGCCAGCCTGGGCAGGAAGGGGAGTAAAACTTTTATCTCCAACAAACTACGCAGAAAAAACCAGAAGTGGTGCTGGGGCTCAAGTGGTAGAACACTAGCCTTAAGCATCAGAGAAGCTAAGGGACAATGCCAAGGCCCTGAGTTCATTCCCCAGGGCCAGCACAAAGAAAGAAAAAGAGTTTCAGAAAGGCCACCCAGATCTAATGACCCAATTTCTCTCTTCCTCATGCATGCCTGCATAGAATTTAGCACAGGTGTCTTTCATAATCCACAGTGCAGTTGCCTAGTTTTATTGTTTGAAGGTGTCTTTGTGTCCCTTGTTAGACTGTTGAGCTTGAGCTCTTGTAGGAGAGGACATTTTGCATCCTCTAGAAGTGAATGGCAAAGTACTTCTTTTAGCTTGATACAATTCACACTATAATTTACTATATATACATTTATATGTAGAGTATATATATGGGGTGTATATATATTATGTATATATAATACATTATATACATATATAGGTATACACACATAGACACACATACATCTATCTGTGTGTGTGTGTGTGTGTGTGTGTGTGTGTGTGTGTGTGTGTTTGTGTGTGTATTCCCAATTCTGGGGCTTGAACTCAGGGTCTGGGTACTATCCCTAAGACTCTTTTGCTCAAGGCTAGTACTCTACCACTTGAGCCACAGTGACACTTCTGTTTTTTTTTTTCTGTTTATGTGGTACTGAGGAATTGAACCCAGAGCTTCATGCATGCTAGGCAAGCAATCTACCACTAAGTTACCTTCCCAGCCCAGTACGTATATTTTTGTTGGTCATGGTGCTTGAACTTAGGGCCTGAGAGCTGTCTCTGAGCTCTTTTGCTCAGTGCTAGCACTGTATCACTTTGAGCAACAGAACCACTTCTGGTTTTTGAATGGTTAATTGGAGATTAAGTTTCATGGGGACTTTTCTGCTCGGGCTGGCTTCAAGCTACAATCCTCAGATCTTAGACTCCTGAGTAGCTAGGATTACAGGCATGAGCCATTGGCACTGCCTGTGATATGTGTGTGTGTGTGTATGTGTGTGTGTTGTGTGTTATATAAGATAATTTATAATATATTATACAGGCTGGCTTTGGATGACAATTGTCAGATTCTCTATAATCTTAGCCTCCTGAGATTGAAGACATGAGCCATTTGCACCTGGCTTCAAATTTTCTTCTTTAATAAGACTTGTCAGAGATTGGTAGTATGGCTAAAGTGGTCACTTACCTAGCAAAGTGCAAAGTAATTAGGACTGGGGTAAAAGGGTAAAAGAAGAAAAAGTTTTGAAAGTTATTTATTAAAAAGTTAATTTATAAATAATTAAATAAAAAAGTTATTTATAAAAAAAGAAAATATATGCTGCCTGGATGACACAAAGTGTTTGGGGAAGGCCCACCACCTTTTGTAGGACATGGAATTTTCTAGAAGCATTTTGTTTATGATAGCACTTGGTGTTCCTCACTTTAAAAAAGAAGACAAAAATAGAAGATGCTCTTTAAAATAAAAAGCTGAGATTCACAAAAAGAAATAAATAAGTCAATAAAAGCTAACTGCTATAAAGTGACAAAAACCAAATATAGAATTTTAAAAGAAAGGTCGGGCGCTGGTGGCTCATACCTGTTATCCTAGGTACTAAACAGGCTGAGATCTGAGGATAGCAGTTCAAAGCTAGCCAGAGCAGGAAAGTCCATGAGATTCTTATCTCCAGTTAACCACCAGAAAACTGAAAGTGTCACTGTGGCTCTAGTGGTAGAGCGCTCTCCTTGAGCTGAAGAGCTGATGGACAGCTCCTAGGCCTAGAGTTCAAGCCCCATAACTGACCAAAAAAGAGAAAGGGTTCTGGGCCTAGGGGCATGGCTCAAGTGGTAGAGTACCTGACTACTAAGTGCAAAGCCCTGAGTTCAAATTCCAGCACTACCAAAACAAAACCTCAACCTGAAACCCCTAAACCAAAATAAAATAAAAAAAACCACAAGGATATCTGGATGGGTTCATGAAATACTATGGCATTAGAAGGGATCATTTATTTTTATTTAACTGATAGGCTCAATTTTAAATGTTTTGCAAAAGTAGTTTTTATATAATGCAGATTGTATCTTGTTTTCCCCATTTACTAATGAGGAGACAGATGAACTGAAAATAATTAGTAGCTTATGGTCCCCCAACTTAAAAGGTGACAGAGAGTGGGACTCCAGTTCAAATGCTACATCTCTTTGTATAGAAGGTGACCCAGAGAAATGAGCACACAGTTCCAAGAACCATCAGATCTTCCTCCTCCTCCCTGATCGAGTGCCCAGGCCACTGTTCCAATACAGCCTTTCCTCACAGGGTCTTGGATATGTTTGTAGAAATAGTCTGTCAATGTACTTCTGTGGAATGTAACAAATGTTGCTTGTTGTTTTTAATGATCAAAAAAATTAAATGATTAATTTTCCTTTTTATCTCATGAGTTTCAGTCTGCCTGAGAGAGCCAGTGTTTTCATTTTGAGGGATGGTAATAGTAATCTAGTTTATATTTTTCCTTTTGGGAAAATGTCTATGCAAATCAGTCATTCTGATGGTTTTATTATGAACCATTACTTAATCTAAAACAAAGTAGAAAACAAACTCATTATTCTATATTCCTAGACTCATTTGGCAAATAAATTTTTTTTTTGTCAGACCTGGGGCCTGAACTCAGGGCCTTGGCACTGTCTCTCAGCTCTTCAGCTCAAGGCTAGCACTCTACCACTTGAGCCATAGTACCACTTCTGGCTTTTTCTGCTTATGTGGTGCTGAGGAATTGAACCCAGGACCTCATGCATGCAAGGCAAGCATTCTACCACTGAGCCACCTTCCCAGCCCAAATAACTTTTTTTCTTAAAGATTTTATACGAGGGCTTGAACTTAGGGCTTTGTGCTCACTTGGCTTATTTTTTGGCTGGGATCCTACTACTTGTGTCACAATTCCTGCCTGTCTTTTTGCTGGTTATTTTGGAGATAGTCTTGAGAAATTTTCTACTTGGGTTGGCTTCAAGTTGAGATCGTCCAGGTCTCATGTTTCTGACTAGCTAGGATGACAGATGTCAACCACTGGTACCTAGCTCAAAGAGTTTGTTTTTGTTTGTGTATGTGCCTGGACTTAAACTTGGGGCCTAGGTGCTGTCCCTTAACTTTATCATTCAAGGCTGGTACTGTACCGCTTGAACCACAACTCCACTTTTAGTTTTCTTACGTGTGTGTGTGTGTGTGTGTGTGTGTGTGTGTGAGAGAGAGAGAGAGAGAGAGAGAGAGAGAGAGAGAGAGAGAGAGAGAGAGAGAGAGAGAGAGAGAGAGAGAGAAGAGAGAGAGAGTGAGTTTATTTGGAAATAGGGAGTCTCATGGACTTTCCTGCTCAGGTTGGCTTTGAACTGGATCCTCAGATGTCAGCCTCTTTAGTAGGGAGGATTACAGGCATGAAAAATTGGCAGCCCAGCTGATTTATTTTTAAGGGAGGAAAATTTTATTTTGTCTCATGGTGTCAGGTTTAAGCCATAGTTGTTTGGCCCCATGAAGAACATCAGTCCAGCAGGAACTTGTGGTGGAAGAATTTCTTTTCTCATGGCAGACAGGAAGTAGAGAGGATAGAACTACTCTTTTTTTTTTGAGTGCTGATTTTGAACTACTCACTCTGCTTAATGCTAGGGAACAGAAATAAAAGAAACGGCCTCTGCCTTGAGATGTCCAGTTTTTTTGTGAGAAGATGAGGAGAGAGAAGCTGAGGATAGCAGGATCCAGAAAAGAGCAGGACTGAGCTCTGACTGGGGCAGCTGTGGGTTTGTGTCTGAGGTGAGCAGCTCCTCTTTAAGTGAGAGGGTGTCAGGCTGCAAAGAGCAGACCTCAAAGAGGAGAAAATAGCATAAGGAAGAATGTTGGGGACAGGGAAGGAAAGAAAGCTTGAGCACTCATCCTATTTTAAAGGCTATAACAGCACTAGCAATGGGACATTAAAAGCACCTTGATAATAAGAGAGCACAGCAATAATAATAGTTAGCATTTATGGGCTAGGTACTATTCTAGGCCTTAAATTCTTTTTCTTTTTCCCTTCATTTTTCTCTTCATCCCTTTTTATGTCCCTCCCTCCCTCTTTTCCTTCATTCCTTTCTTCTTTCTCCCTCCCTCCCTCCTCCTTTCTTCCTTCATATCTGCCTTCCTTCCTTCCTTCCTTCCTTCTTTCTTTCCTTCCTCTTTCTTCTTTCTTTCTTTTCTTTTTTCGCTTTCTTTCTCTTGTTGTATACTGGTCTCATGCTCTTCTTTTTTTTTTTTTTTTTTGTCGGTTGTGGGCCTGAACTCTGGGCCTGAGCACTGTCCCTAGACCTCTATCACTTGAGCCCCAGTGCCACTTCCGGCTTTATCTGCTTATGTGGTGCTAAAGAATTGAACTCAGGGCCTCATGCATGCAAGGCAAGCACTCTACCACTGAGCCACCTTCCCAGCCCAATGGCCTCATGCTCTTGCTCAGCTTTTTCACTCAAGGCTGGTGCTCTGCCACTTGAGCTATGCCTCCATATCTGGCTTTTTTGCTGGTTAGAGATAAGTATCTGGAGGATTTGTCTGCTCAGGCTGACTTCCAACGGTGAGTCCCATATCTCAGCCTTCTGAGCAGCTAGGATAATAGGCATGAGTCAATGTCCTGGCCTTAGGTTAAATTCTTAATTGCATCCTCTCAGTAATCATTTTAGGTACCATTCTCTTTTTCCATTTTACAGCTATGGAAACTAAGGATCTAAAACATTAATATCTTGCCTAAAGTCATGTCATAAAGATAGCAAGTGGCTAGAACCCAGGCAAAAAAGTGGGTAAAGAGACTATAAGAGTTTGGAAAGTTTGGTTTTTCTCAGGGGAAGCAGACATAGAAAAAGAAAAGGCCAAGAATATGTGAGGAGCAGGGAGGGCTGGTGGAGGAAGGGGACCTTGGAGGAGGAGGCGAGGGATGATGGGGTTGGCTAGTGAAGGAATCAGCTTGGCCAGATAGATGCAGAGTTGGGGAGGTGGAAGCTAGTTGGGGTTTGGTTTGGGTTTTGTCGAGTGGAAAGAGTCAAGACAAGGGAGCAGGAGTATGAAGGAGTAGGGAAGTTATGTGCTCCTTTACTTCCTAGTCTTACTACTAAGCTAAGAAGAAAATTTGGTTCCATCTTAGACCTTGCCTTGGATTCTATTTTTCACTTAGATTTCCTCAGTGTTTTTCAGCCCCTGTCATATGGCTCTTCTGGGATTGCTAGATCTACAGATACACCTGATATGTTTTGAGAAACAGAAAACGCCTTTAAAAATCTCTTGAGATGCCATTTTAAACCCTGCTGTTTGCTTCTAGGTGGGGCTTTTGCATTGGTTTTTGCGATTAGGGCACAGCATTCTGCAAGACAAAATAAGAAACTGCCTTTCCAGGTCTCATTGCTGTGGATGAGCTCTCTTATCATTTTATGGAGGTGTGCTTCTGTGGATGAGCTCTCTTATCATTTTATGGAGGTGTGCTTGTTCCTAGAATTGTAAAAGTATTATGTTATGCAGGCTTCTCATAAAAAACATGTTTCAGTTTTTATTTGTGTGTGTGTGTGTGTGTGTGTGTGTGTGTGTGTTTGCAGGTGCTGGGGCTTGAACTCAGGGCTTGGGTGCTGCCCTTGAGCCTTATAACTCAAGGCTGGCACTCTTCCACTAGAGTCACAGCTCCACTTTTGGCTTTTTTTGCTGATTAATTGAAGATAAGAATTTCATGGACTTTTCTGTCCAGGCTGCTTGGAACCAAAATCCTTAGATCTCAGCCTTTGAGTAGCTAGCATTACAGGCATGAACCACTGATGCTTGGTTTGCAGTTTGGGGTGGTTTTTGTTTTTTGTTTTGCTAAAAGAGTTTGAATTATACAAGGAAGGCTTCCTTTGTACAGACTATGTAAAGATTTAGTTCTGAAAAGTTACTCACCATCTCCATAATGATTAACAGAGAATAGTCATGCAGACTTTAAGTTTTAATTTGGTTTGCATTTTAAAAGTGAGCAGCTTGCTGCTATACTGAAAGATTCCCTTTTACACATCAAAATCCTAAGGTAAAGAAATCATAGAAGTGGTGCTGTGGCTCAAGTGGTAGAGTGCTTGCCTTGAGCTGAAGAGCTGAGGGACAGCACCCAGGCCCAGAGTTCAAGCCCCATGACCGACCAAAAAAAATCATATTGACATTTTATAAGAAATTAGATGATCCTTCTATCAAATAACAATTAATTTCTATTGTTTTTGTTTCCCTTTAAGTTTTGTAGGTTCTGGTTCATCAAAGCATTTACTTATTTGCTTGTTCATTCATTCCTCATTATTTACTGGATGTTGGTAGCGACTCAATCATTGTAACAGGGACAGGATGGATTTAAGACAAATTTCTGAGTGTTAAATCAGAGCTCAGTTACTTGCAGATTCTGAGGTTCAGAAAGACGGCACAGTCTTTTTTCTCTGTGACCACAGTTCCCAAGCCAGAGTTGGAAATAGCTGCATTAGCAGCCTGGGTGCTGCTGCCTCACACTTAGAATTCTAGCTACTTAGGAGGCTGAAATCTGAGGATAATGGTTCGGAACATTCAGGCAGACAAATATGAGACTCTAATCTCCAAGTAGCCAGCAAAAATTCAGAAGTGGAATTATGGCTCAAAGGGTAGAACACCACTTTTGAGGGAAAAAAAAAAGGCCCAAGACTGAAGTAAAAAAAAAAAAAAAAGAGTAATGCAGGAGCTGGTATTTACTAGCTAGATCCTCCATAGTAGGTCATGAATAAATACATTAATTAGTGTGTAAATTAAGTCTAGTTGATAAACTAAAGAACTCCAGCCTAGCACAAGTAATCCAAGATCTCACCAAGGAATAAAGGCAATGTTTAAGTCAAACTCACCTCCATTGCCCTCTGAAAAACATTTAGAAGTTATTCTCTGAGGGGGCACATTTCTTTTTTCTGATGTGTCACTTATTATTATTATTATTGTTGTTGTTGTTGTTTAATATTTCTTTCAGTCCTTTGTTGGGGTTATGCACTTTTCTGAGTGGACTGCTGACACTGAACCTTCCAGAAATGGTGTGGAAGCTGCTGGCAGCTTTAAGGACAGAAGCACAGCTTGAGCATGTTATTTCTCACAGCCAGTCATATTGGGTTGGAGAGCCTGGAAGTGATCGGCCTGGAGGATTCTGTGCTCTCTGTGCTGAGCTGTATTTGCCATGTTGTTTACATTAAGTCCCGTGTATCAGAGGAATATTCTTTTCATCTCTTACATGTTGTTTATGTGTCTTTCTAAAAAATGAAAACTTGTAAGAAAGTCTTAAGTCACTGTTTAATAAAAGTAAACATAATAAAAACCAAGATGAAATTTCTCCTTTTTCAGAAACTGCTTTCTTATTTCTGCAAACTGTTTTTCCCTATTCACTCCATCTAAGTTATAGATGTCCTTCCCCACCCTTCTAGGCCTGAAGGATACCATCTGCCCTCCTGCTACCTGAGCTGGGAAGATGGCACATGAGAGTGTTTCTTTTGACAAAACGCTTGAAAATTCTATTTCTGATATTCTCCTCTCCCCATTTGAGACCGTTATAGCTCTACGAACAGGTCTTTTTTCAGAAAAGCCCTGTCTGAGTAGAATTACAAAAAAGGTGGCTTGCTTTCTAACATGCTGGGCTACAAAGGCTTTGAAAGCACAGACCAGTGTGCTCATGTCTGGTGCAGTGAAGGAGCTCCTGCCAGAGTGCCAGGAGCATTTTAATCTGGTACTTTATTTCTTCTAAGTTTACTGATTTTTTTCTGTAAATCTTCACCAGCCAGGTGCTCATGGCTCATGGTTGTAATCCTAGCTATCCAGGAGGCTGAGATCATAGTTCACAGCTAGCCAGGGCAGAAAAATTTGCAAGACTATTATCTCCAACTAACCAGCACAAAGCCAAAATGGAGGTGTGGCACAAGTGGTAGAGCATTCTCCTTGAGCAAAAAAGCTAAGAGACAATGTTCAGGTCCTGAGTTCGTCCTAGTAGTGGCATGCATAAATAAAAAGTAAATAAACAAAGTCTCACAGTACAGAGAAGTCATGTCATTTTAGGGCACTGTAAGCTTTGTCAGTTAGCAGATCATCAAGAAAACTGATTTTAAGTTCCATTTGAATCTGTTACCAATGAAATAATTTTGTTTTTTGTTGGTTGTGGGGCTTGAACTCTGGGCCTGGGCACTTTCCCTGAGCTCTTCAGCTCAAGGCCAGCGCTCTACCACAGTGCCACTTCCCGTTTTCTGGTGGTTTATTGGAGGTAAGAGTTTCATGGACTTTCCTGCCTGGGCTGGCTTTGAACTACAATCCTTAGATCTCATCCTCTTAGTAGCTCACAGATCTGAGCCACCGGCACCTCGCTGAAATGAATTTTGTGAGTAGTTTTGCCTTTTGAAGGTAAGTTGCATGAAGAGTTTACTCTGTAATTAATTAATTAATTTTTTGTGCTGTCCTGGGGCTTGAACTCAGAGCCTGGGCACTGTCCCTGAGCTTTATCACTCAAGGCTAGTGCTCTACTTCTTGAGCCACAGCTCCATTTCCAGCTTTCTGGTGGTTAATTTAAGATGAGTTTGTTTCATAGACTTTTCTGCTTGGCTTTAAACCGTGATTCTCAGATCTCAGCCTCATGAGTAGCTAGGCTTACAGGTGTGAGACATCAACACCCAGCTAGATTTTACTCTTTATAATAATGAATTTTTCCTTAACTTTACGTAAAACCATAATTTTCTAAAAATAGTTTATGGTCCTAGACATTTCAGCTGTAAATGTGATAATCTGATCTGTTATAAGACTATACTTTTTTTTTTTTGGTCGTAGGGCTTGAACTCTGGGCCTGAGTGCTGACCTTCAGCTCTTCAGTTCAAGGTGAGCGCTCTACCACTTGAGCCACAGTGCTACTTCCAGTTTTCAAAGTGGTTTATTGGAAATAAGAGTCTCACAGACTTTCCTGCCCAGGCTAGCTTTGAACCACGATCCTCAGATCTCAGTCTCCTGAGTAGCTAGGATTACAGGTGTGAGCCACTGGCACCTGGCTATATTTTGTGTTTATAACTAAGAGGCCATGGGTTTTTCTTTACTATTTTTTCATCATACCATGTGTCTTGATCATTGACACCCCTCTATCGTTCTCCCCTTATAGATACCCAACCTTACCCATCTCCTCAAGTGACATGCTTCCATTTTCACATATGTATTGTCTTGTCTCCATTCATTTACACTCTTTTCATTTTCATTTAGTTCCTGGGGCAATTGCTCCATTCTTCACTTACTATTTCCATTTACAAAAACCAAACCAAACCAAATCGGCACTGGTGGCTCAGGAGGTTGAGATCAGAATCGTAGTTCAAAGCCAGCCTAGGCAGGAAAGCCCGTGAGACTCTTATCTCCAATAAAGCATCAGAAAACCGGAAGTGGTCCTGTGGTTCAAGTGGTAGAGTGCTAGACTTGAGCTGAAGAACTGAGGGATAGCATCCAGGCCCAGAGTTCAAGCCCCGTAGCAGACAAAAAATTAAAAAACAAAAACAAAAAGGAAAACATTTCTCTTTTTTTTTGGGCCCGATCATGGGGCCTGAACTCTGGGCCTGGGCACTGTCCCTCAGCTCTTCAGCTCAAGGCAAGCGCTCTACCACTTGAGTCACAGGGCCACTTCCGGCTTTTTCTGCTTATGTGGTGCTGAGGAATCAAACCCAGGGCCTCATGCATTGCAAGGCAAGCTCTCTACCACTGAGCCACCTTCCCAGCCCGAAAGCTCCACCCTTATGACCCCATCTAACCGTAATTGGCTCCCAAAGATTTAGTCTGCATTGGGGCTTTTTTTTTTTTTTTTTTGGTCCTGGGACTTGAACTCAGGGCCTAGGCTCTGTCCCTGAGTTTTTGTGCTCAAGGCTGGTGCTTACCACTGAGCCATAGTTCCACTTCTAGTTTTTTTCTTTTTCTTTCTTTCTTTCTTTGTGGTTAATTGGAGATAAGAATCTCACAGGGGGCTGGGAAGGTGGCTCTGTGGTAGAGTACTTGCCTTGCATGCATGAGGCCCTGGGTTCGATTCCTCAGCACCACATAAGCAGAAAAAGGTGGAAGTGGTGTTGTGGCTCAAGTGGTAAAGTGCTAGCCTTGAGCTGAAGAGCTGAAGGACAGTGCCCAGGCCCAGAGTTCAGGCCCCATGGCCCACCAAAAAAAAAAAAAAAAAAGAGTCTCACAGACTTTCCTTCCTGGACTGGCTTCCAACTGTGATCCTCAGATCTCAGCCTCCTGAGTAGCTAGGATTCTATGCATGAGCTACCGGTGTCAGCTGGGGGTTAGTTTGAGGGGATATAAATATTCAGGCTATAGAAAGCATCTATGTCTGAAATATCCCAGGTAGTTTTTTGTTGTTGTTATTGTTGTTATCGGTCGTGGGGCCTGAACTCTGAGCATGGGCGCTGTCTCTCAGCTCTTCAGCTCAAGGCTAGCACCCTACCACTTGAGCCACAGTGCCACTTCTGGCTTTTTCTGCTTATGTGGTCCTGAGGAATCGAACCCAGAAACTCATGCATGCAAAGCAGGCACTCTACCACTGAGCTACCGTCCCAACCCATATCCCAGGTAGTTTTTTTTAACTGGACACTGACTGATAAGAGATACATAGATGCCAAAGTGGGTGCACTGGTTAAGAATTAGAA